>NC_056746.1:907219223-907291723 GCF_019279795.1 Protopterus annectens
TGTTTGTGTAGCTGTTAACCTGCCCAGTCTTCTGCAAGATTGATATTCTGAGCATAATCTGTACACCTGTGAAAGCCACATGTTGTACTACTGTACTTTATCATACTCACAGTATCAAAGGCACAGTTGTGGCCACTGGCAATCACTGTCATATGTTTGCAGGTCCCTCTGGAGTGACAGCAAGGCAGCCAATCCATGCTGGTGAGTGTGTAATAACAATACTATTGCTAATGACATGTGCATGTCATATGGAGGTGTAGTGTTTGCACATGTAACACACCTACACATAATGCATGCTGTGCATGTTTGCTGTGAGACTATGCATATCCCATTATTCTCAGTAGCTGCCTCACTTGCATGCAATACACAGAGCATGACACACATGTGTGGCAACACAGTACTGGACATTGTATAGGCACACCAGATACACACGTACACAACACACACATGTTTGGCATACACACTACACCTTAGCCTGCTACGCATGTCCAATTATGACATCTGCTGTATGGCCAACCTTCAGCATCCCACTTATCTATGCAGCACACATAATATACCTGAGGGGTAGAGGCCTATCATGTCTTTGTGCAACAGTCTGGAACAAATAATACATTCATGTTAGGAAATGCTCACTATTTGCCACCTTACACACCCATGTAACAAGTGGCTGTGTAATTGTGGATGTAGTCATGTTACTGCACCTCAGATACAGCATGCTAGCTGCCTGTCTGGCACACATTATTATTGTTGACTGACCACAAGAAGCATGTTGATCATGGCTCACATTACTACACCACATCCAGTTCCACTGACCACAAAAGTACACATAGCTGTTATTGTGTAGCACCGTCACGTGTTGTGTATGGGTGTGTGTGTGTGTGTGCGTGTGCGTGTGCATGTGTGTGTGTGTGTGTGTGTGTGTGTGTGTGTGTGTGTGTGTGCACCCACAGCTTGTAACACTTGCACAACATTGTAATGTCCTTGTACACATTGTGTCAAAGGGTGGAGACAATCACTGAACAACTACACACAAGCATCAAGTACACATATACTGTTATTAACAAGGGCTGTCTACACTTACACTGCATGTTCCTGTGCCAACACATAACCTGCATGCTGACATGAGTGCAGTGATGTTTTTCCTTGTGAAACGGTCACCCACCCTAAAACAGTATTGTGTATGTGTTGGATTGCAGGTGTGTCTGTGTTTGTATCTGCTGTACTGAGGAGTGTGCCTGTGTGCATGTGTGCCTGTGTGCCTGTGTGCATGTGCGCCTGTGTGCATGTGTGCATGTGCGCCTGTGTGCATGTGTGCATGTGCACCTGAGTGCAAGTGCACCTGTGTGCATGTGTGCATGTGCACCTGAGTGCAAGTGCACCTGTGTACATGTGCGCCTGTGTGCATGTGCACTTGTGTGCATGTGTGCATGTGCACCTGTGTGCATGTGCGCCTGTGTGCATGTGCGCCTGTGTGCATGTGTGCCTGTGTGCATGTGTGCATGTGCAACTGTGTGCATGTGCGCCTGTGTGCCTGTCTGCATACGTGCATGTGCACCTGTGTGCATGTGCGCCTGTGTGCATGTGTGCATGTGTGCATGTGCGCCTGTGTGCATGTGTGCCTGTGTGCATGTGTGCATGTGTGCCTGTGTGCATGTGTGCCTGTGTGCATGTGTGCATGTGTGCCTGTGTGCTAATATCGTGTACACATTTGTAAACTATATTTCCTATCTTCCTCTCACAGGTTCTGATGTTGCTCTGGTGGAGTGCAGCAGGGAACCTGAAGCCACTGCTGGGGATAGTGCTAATGATGATACATGTGTAATGGCACAGGGAGGTGTGACAGGGTCTGTCATTGATCATCCAATTGACAGTACACAGCAGTCAACCCCATCAATGCGCACAGTCATCCTGCCGATACATCCATTGTCATGTCCTTAGCTGAGGGACAGCATGCAGTGGGCACTGACCAGGGTAGTGTGGTATCATTGGCACATGCATCCCCTCACAGCAGCCATGGCCAGATTCCTGACATGGTACCACACAGGCAGATATCCAGGGGTTCTCGTGGGAGCATCCATGGTCATACTACCCCTATCAGATGTGCCCACAGAGGTCTATCAACCTCAGCTCTGTTCTGGGCTGTAATGCAGGCACAGGCATGTATGGAACGGTACACCAGACAGGGTCTGAGGGAGCTTAGAGCACATCACACTGCTATGAATGACACTATGCGTGATGTTGCGTCTGCCATCTGTAACATCAGCTAGGTCATTGATAGACATTGGGGGGACACATTAGATCTGTTCCACAACTGCATGTCCAGGAGCCAGGACAGTGCAGGACAGTTTAGGCGTTGACGTGGATGTCTGTCAGCAACATTATCAGCTGCCAGTCATCGGGGACGACAAGATACCTGCAGCCCCTCCCATAGTGCCAGTACCAGCCCCAGCAATGCTGGGTCTGTGCTGTCAGTAGGCCGTCCTAGAAGACCACGTGCATGTGGCTCTGGACAGTCCCAGCAGGGACATGTGACCAGTCAACAACCCACTGCTTCTGATGACAGTACCCAGTCTGGCTTAGTACCTGATACTGTCCGTTGCACCCCTGCCAGGCACAGGTACCATGTCCGTGGCCAGAGACAGTGACCTGTATGACCTGGCAGGTACATTCTGTGGCTGTCCACAAACACCTGTATATGGCAGCCACGTGGTAGAACTGTGTGCATGCATACACACACACATAATGCTAACACCTAGGGCTAACACATACACACACACATCACAGCAACGTTGCCCCATCTTGTACTGTTGTCCCTCACTAACACACATACACACACATACATGTCGATTGGATGTGTCAATAGCAGACTCTGGCAAACCAAGTACACACCCTGTGCATATGATGAAACTGTGCCACCTCCTACCATCTGTAACATTGATGCTGGAACAGGATAGCATGGTACTGATGCACAGGGTGACTACATAGCATTGTAGTATTATTATCATGTTGTTAACAGTACAGTGTAATGATATTGTTGTGGGTAGATTCGAGCATGCATGATGCATTAACTATGTTTGTCATTGCAGTTTTGTATACACCAGTGTTAATTCCCAAGGGGTACTGTCTGCACATGTGCCACATGGCTGTTGTGTGTACCTGTGCCTGCATGTGTTGGGGTGTGGACAGTACATGTGTGATGTTTGCATCACCAATTTGCAGGTGTACATTTGTGAACATGGTCAGCATGGAACATGACATGGTTTGACAGTATGCTGTGGGTGATACGGTTTCCACATGTCAATGGTCTGCATTCTGGTAGTATTCACAGCTTACATAGCCTGACATTCAGTGGTCATTACATGGTGTCTCCTCAACTGATACACAGACGTAGGAACCTGGTGTCAGTGATATCCCTGCAGTACTACACTATAGCAGTAGCCATTGTTACTGAGCCCCACACATCCCTGGGAACAATACCCTTTGGCATATAGCAGTCTCATGTACATGCCAACACACTATGGATATGTCCATCCATGACTGCAAATACATACAGTGGCTTATAATGCATTCTACATGACACACCTAACCACCACAAGGGTATCATACGGACAGATACCTGTTGTCCAAGCCATGGTATATTGCTGTAACGCTACTGTGGCATTGTCATCGGCATGTAGTTAACATAGTATTCCAACAGTACCATGTAGGTGGTAGCACCCATCATGTAGAACGGGTAATGGTGTGTACATGTGGACAGGTGTTATCTTGTCTATCCTGTGATATTCACATTTCCAAAGGTATTCTGCAGTCCCTCTGTGTATCACCTAAGCAAGAAGGTGTCTGTATGCATATTGGCAACAGTTGCCATACACCTACACTGGATGGCCATCACTCACAGACTTTGCTGTGTTTTAACACATCTGACATATACTGTAGACATGAACCGTCACCCACATTAATCTATCAAAGCTTTCATGGGTGTGTGTCACATAGTTGGTGTAGGATACAGATCACACACACACACACACACACACACACACACACACACACACACACACACACACACACACAGCATTTGCAGGATTCAAACCCCTACCTAACTATGTTATGATACTTGAGACAGACACATTAACACAGCGCGCTATTCGCATTACTGGATGATTTCCCTTCTCCTGCTGTATATATAGGGTGCTGACATCATCAGTGTTTCCAAAGAAGAATGTACACCTTTTAGTGTGCTATTCCAGTCTTCAAAATGGCCATTCTATTCAGAAAGAATTGCAGACATACACACACCCCTGCCCCCCCACCACACACACACACACACACACACACACACACACACACACACACACACACACACACACAGCGTTTGCAGGATTCAAACCCCTACCTAACTATGTTATGATACTTGGGACAGACACATTAGCACAGCACGCTATTCACATTACTGGATGATTTCCTTTCTCCTGCTGTATATATAGGGTGCTGACCTCATCAGTGTTACCAAAGAAGAATGTACATCTTTTAGTGTGCTATCCCAGTCTTCAAAATGGCCATTCTTTTCAGAAAGAATTGCAGACATACACACACCCCTGCCCTCCCCACACACACACACACACACACACACACACACACAGCGTTTGCAGGATTCAAACCCCTACCTAACTATGTTATGATACTTGAGACAGACGCATTATCACAGTGCGCTACTCACATTACTGGATGATTTCCCTTTTCCTGCTGTATTTATAGGGTGCTGACATCATCAGTCTTTCCAAAGAAGAATGTACATCTTTAACTATCCTTCAGTATGGGGGATAACAATATCTGTGCATTCGCAGAAACCTAGTTCAGGGTCACATATGCACACTGGCACTGCCAGGTTATGTTCTATACCATGCTTCATGACCACAGGACTTGTGACACAGAACACAAGTAGGGGGTGTATCCATATACATCACAGATACACACACCTCTGGGTTGGTCCCACTGCACTAAGCATGACAGGCCATACATATACACCTACCATTGTGCAGAACTGCCTTTTGGTTTGGTGTGTAGTTCAGTCCACCCACCCATACCCAGTAACCACACTTGACTTTCCTGGGTACAGTGTCGGATATGAAGGTCTTCACACACACCATTATAGTGGTTGACTTCAGGTACACAAATATTGACTGGGGATACTACTCAAGCCCTCAACATCACCCTACAGCCACTACAATTTGTGAATCCATGTGCTATGGTGCAACCAGTCACCACACCCACTAGGGGGAATACATATTGGACCTGATCATCACCAACATGGGGACTCTATGTTCCACACCAGAGGTAGAACTGTCATTGTTAAGATCAGACCATGTTCAACTTTCCCTGGACATCCATATCCCATCCCCACACCCAGCCAAGGAAAGCACTGTAAAGAATTTCTCGAAGGCAGAATTTGCATTTGTGAAGACTGGGGTGGAATACTTCAGAGGCCCCGTGCTGGAAGTTAATACAGACCAATCTGCAGAATTCTTTACAAACGCATTGTATGAGCAGCTGCAGGTATGCATTGATCATGCTATCCCACACAAAACCCTGACTCCTCCAAAACAGGAGACCTGTCTGGTTGACCCCAGCCATATATAAGCTGTACAACAGAAGAAGGAAGCTACTACATAACAGAGCAATATCCCACAGACCCAGATAGATCATAACCTCTCCTTTGCTAATCACATTGACAGTGAGTCATTGCTAAGAACTTTGTATAGCCCTCCTTCTCACATGGGTGTTTGCATGTAGATCATGTGAGGTCATTGTGGCCCTCTACTACTCACTCATTAGGACCATGTTTGACTACAGTGCCCCTTTTGGGGTATACCTTACCCACCACCTGTGGCAACTACAGTGAACACAACAGTACCTCCCGAAGACAATCATGGGCTACACACAGATGTCCTATGCAGCTCAGCTAAAGGATCTCCAGCTCTACTCAGTTGCTTAACGCCTACTCAGAGGTAATCTATGCCTGACGTACACAGCCATTTCAAACCCAGAAGTTATGGACATGCTCCACCTCATAACATCCAAGACCCTTACAGCTACACACTCCAGGGACGTAAACCTCAGCACAAACATAAATAGGACATGCTGCAGGGACAGATTCATTATTCACAGGCTCCCCTCACTCTGGAATTGAATCCCAATTAAAGTTAGACATAGCCACTCCCCAACCCTCTTCCAGCAAAATACAGCCACATGGATGGGAAATTGCATATTCACCCCTGGGATCTCCACTGTGTCCCTGCTTGACAGAGGCACAGCAAAGTAGCCTTAAAGGGTGCCTTCTGTGACCTACTTTACAGAGGCACAGTAGGCTACTCGACTGGGGAGAAAGACGCCAAATACACTCTGCCTAGGCTTATGAATTTCCCAGGGCAGACAGCCTAGTATTCACCTCTGCACCTGTGTTTATGTTTGTGATGCACAATATTTGTTGCTGTTACTGTTTGCAGGTCTTTATTGCCATAGCTTTCACAGTTACTGTGAACAACATGTGGTAACATGTTTGATCATGACAGGGTTCCGGTATATTAATATATGTGTCTGTTGTCATTTAACTGTGTGCACAGGGTGGATTTATGGATTGTGGGAGGTTCCTGGCTTAACACATGCAACTGCCAGATATGTGTGATTGACTGCTATACTCAGACATGGCCTAAGTGTGTGAGCATGCCCAGTTCAGACTTTCCATGGTTTGTTGCCTGACATGTGTCTCATTTATCCAAGAGTGTGAGCATGCCCAGTGTGACCTTTCCATATGTTGTGATCTGAAGTCCACTACATTTGTGGTTGTGTGTGAACATGACCAATATTGACATTAATACTGTGTGTGTTGGAAGTCATGTTGTGTTCCTACTGCCAGACTCCTTTGTGTCATAACTCAACAGGGATTATGCTGTGCTTGCAGGGTTTCCATGGGATAGTTTGCAGAGACTTGGCAACATTCTCTCATACTGGCTGAACATTGCAATACTGTCACAGTGAAGTGGTTCAGTACTTCCATTATGGTGCACAGTATCATGGGTTTGAGTCCCATCACTGCTGTAAATGCTCATACTAAGCAGACCAGACTAGTCAAGGGCTAGTTGGGCAACTATAAGCATATTGCATTTTGTTCAGCTATGGCATACTTAAACCAGGCTTGTCCAACATTGCTGTGTATTCACCAACTTGGGTGGACATTGGCAAACATTACTCCACAGTGACCACAGTTGTACTACTTGGTGTGTGTGATTCTGTTCATAGGTTCATACTAGGCTATCTGCCCTAGAGCATTTATAATCCTAGCCAGAGTGTGTTTGGCTTTCAACACACATTGTAAGTGTAGTTTGACATTACATTTTTCATGGTTAGTATACTGTGCCTCTGGCTAACAGTGACATAGAAGTGATACCCAGGGTAAACCTACAATCTCCCATCCGCTCATCAAGATTCCTCTTGAAGACAGTCAATGAGGGACTCTGGCTAACCTGGAGTGGGAGTTTACTCAAGAGTGGGGGGAGCCTCTGGGTTATGGATCTGTCACTCCAGCATGTCCTATTTATTTCAGTCCTGAGGTTCAGGTCTCTTGAGTGCATAGCTTGATGGGATTCTGATTTTCCAAGGTGCAGCATGTCCATTGATTCCAGGTTGGACATGGCTTTATACATCTGGCACACATCGCCTCTGGGCAGGCAGTATGCCACTGAGTGGAGCTACAGTTTCTTTAACCGGGAAGTGACTGGCATGTGTTTGAGCCTTTTGATCCTCCTGGTAAGGTACTTTTGTGGTCTTTCCAGTTGCTGCAGCTGTCTGAAAAGGTACATCCCACAAGGGGCATTGTACTCAATTATGGGCCTGATGAGGGAGGAGTTAAGAGGCACAATGACCTCCACTGATGTACATGTGATTACCTTCATGATTAGGTGGGCTATATGAAATGTTTCTCTGAACACCTTGGCCACATGGTTCTCGAATGTGAGTTTGCTATCGACTTGGGTCCCCAGGTCCCTTATCACTTCTTCCATACTTAATGGGTTACCACATATGTAGTAATTTGTGGCCACTTAGTTTTTGACACAGGGGAGGGCTATACACTGTTTTGTGTTTAGCTTGAGGAAATGGCTCTGGCACCAGTTGTCTGTTTCTATGAGGCCTTTTTGTAGGATGCTTGTGTCAGCTGGAGGGTCGATTATGGTGCCCTGTTTGCAGTCATCTACAAACTTGTTCACCAACTGTCCTCCTGTGTTGGCCTGTACCTCTGAGAAATATATACCAAACA
Organism: Protopterus annectens; assembly: GCF_019279795.1. Lineage (NCBI taxonomy): Eukaryota > Metazoa > Chordata > Ceratodontiformes > Protopteridae > Protopterus > Protopterus annectens. The sequence continues at coordinate 907,227,535 of NC_056746.1, forward strand.
AGGGAGGTCCCAGGACTGAGCCTTGTGGGATGTCACTTGTAGCTGGTTTGTGGTCTGACATGGCTCCAGCATTTCAGACCATGTGGGTTCTGTCCTTGAGCCAGTTTGCAACCCATCTACTGACATAGGGGTTTCTATTGAAGCTGGTGATCTTATCTATGATGACCAAGTGGGGTACTGTATGGAAGGCTTTTGCAAGGTCCAGGTAGGCTGTGTGGACCACCATCCCCTCGTCAATGGCCTTGGTGACTGTTTCAAATGACTCAACCAGGTTTAAGAGGCAGGATCTGCCCTTAACAAAGCCAAAATGGGTAGGATCCAGTGTCTGTGTGTCTCCAATATGTTTATTTCTGAGGTCCATGATGATCCTTTCCATAGCTTTGCAGACCAACCTAGTCAGGCTTCTGGGGCGATTTTTGCAGTATCCGTTGAGGCACCACCTTTGTGGAGACAATTTTATGTGTGGACGTTGTTTTTCAATAATACTGGTCAGAGATGGCTTCCCTTTTTGTGATTTGGATCTATCATATAGTAGCTTCCTCCTTGTATTATATGGTTTGTTTATGGCTGGGGTCCACCAAACAGGATGCCTGCCTTTGGAGGATTGGGTCTTGGTTTTATTTGGGATTGCATGATCCATGCATTCCTGATGGTGTTCATAGAATGTGTTTATAAAGGGTTATGAGGTCTGGGCCGTATTTTCCACAGACACAGGGGCTGTGAAGGATTCCACCTCACTTTTGAGGTGTGTGACATATGCTTTAGTGAACATTTTTCACTGTGGCTTTTTGGCCATGGGCTGGGGTGGGGATGTGAATATCCAGTGAGATTACTATCTAGTGTGATTGTACCTGTGAGGGATACACTTCTGGTGCTGGCCATAGAGTCCCCATGTTGGTGATGATCAGGTCCAGTATGTTTCCCCTCTTGTGGGAGTGGTAGCAAGTTGTTCCATAGCATTTTGGTTTATAAATTCTGGGAACCTTTGACCTAGGGTGTTGGAGCTAGGCTAATGCTCCCAGTGTATGTTTGGGTAGTTGAAGCCACCCAATATAATGGTGTTTGGGGAGATCTTCATAGTTTCATGTGTTCTCCAGTCAGCCAAGTGTGGTTCCTGGGTTTAGGAGGGTGGTCTGTAGCAGGCTATGAACTGGAAGATGGTTTTACCCACTGTTGGTTACATATGGGTAGTCTCTGATGCTTCATGCTATGCCACCAACCTGGGGGTGTGGGTATCTTTGACAAATATTGATACTCACCCTCCTTTTGTAGTTTGTTCCATGTTTTGCAGCTGTAAAGCATGGTATGAGGTGTAGCTGTGAATGCTAGGGTGCTCTTGGGAGCCTTGAACCAGGTTTGAGTGTTTGGAGTGCATGCATCTTGCAGTTTAGACTTCTGGCATTGAGTAGCATTACTTACACTTTCTTATCCCTTGTGATACCTATGGAGGTTGGTTTGTGTTTTGAGCCTTACCTAGAAAAGGCACTATGGGGGTGACAAGAGCCTTTGGCAATATCCAATAGGCCACAGGTGATAGGTGAAATCCATCCCTAGCAAAGCATCATGTCTTGTCAAGCATCTCATCCCCGGCTGATAGGCATTGAATCCCCTTTCAGTGACACCAATACTTAAGCCAATTGTTGTAATTGATCATCTTGTCTTCATATTGTGGCCTCATGTTTGGTGAGGGTAGGATGCTACTGAAGGTCTTCAAGTTTGCATATACAACATGTTGGTAAATGCTGTTTAGCACTACCTTACATTGCTTAACACATGGCAATCATGCCTCAGGTGTTGCTGCAGGGCTGCCTATGTTGGATGCGCATACTGCACTCCTTATACATGTTTGGCAACAGGTAGTGTCAAGTTAGGTATCCCTTTTACTATATGTGCGAGTCAGAGAGAGGTATAATTTCCAGGGTTCCTACTGAGCCAGTGTATGTGCTATGCGTTGCCTCTTTGCCAAGGCCAGGGCATACTGGGCACGCCTCCATCTGCCTACTGGGGCAGGCTCAGGTTGTTCCTCCTCCAAGTCATGCTCTGCCTGTGATGTCCTTGGCACTGGTGGGGGGCTGTTTGGCCCAGGCCTATGCTGGTCCTGTTGCAGCTGTTTTCGCAGGATCATATTATGTAGCATAGCACATACCATGACAATTTGGGTACATGTAGTTGGTGAGTATTGCAAGGCTCCACCAGATGTGTCCAGGCACTGGAACCGTGACTTGAGCAACCCAAACACACACTCAATTACATTTCGTGTTTGTGCATGTGCCTCATTATGGTGTTTTTGTTCAGGTGTGTGTGCATTTCTGATGGGTGTCATCAGCCACAGCTCCAGTACATAGCCAGCATCCCCCACTAAGTGACCATGTGGGATGTCCCCATTGGCAAATGTCTGGTACAGCTGCATCAGATGCCAGATATAGGAATCATGGTAGCTTCCAGGGCAGCTAGCACACACATTCATTATTATGCCCTGGGCATCACACACGACCTGGCAGTTGATGGAGGGGAAGCCCTTGCAGTTAATGTAGGCCCTACCCCACTCACCAGCTGGTGCTTTGATGCATATATGCGTGCAGTCTATTGCACCCACTACCTCAGGGTATTCTGCTATTTGCTGGAAGAGACGCATATTGCTGGCCAATACCTCATGGGAATTGGGGAAATATACATGATCACCGACATGTGCTGACATGGCATCCAGGAACTGTTGCAGTACCCTGGATGCTGATGCCTGTGATATCCCCATCATATCACCAGTTGGTCTCTGAAAGGTACCTGTTGCTAGTATTCTTAGGCCAACACATACCTTGGTTTCCACGGGGATGGGATCCCCTCTGTTGGTTCTGTGTGTGAGGCATGGCCTGCACAGCTCCACAATTTGCTGCAGGAGGTCTCTGTCCACTCTATAGTGCTCCATTATCTCCAGCTCATGTAACCCCTGGTAGGTGACCCTGGGCCTGTACACTCTTCTCTGTCTCCTCACTGTGGGTTGTCCGGCAGCATTTGCATTGTCACCACCCATAGCATGTTGCATATATCATCTTATAACAGCAATGGCAGCCCCTAGCATTTTTTGTCTGAGTGAAGCTTTTTCAGTTTTCACTTCTAGTAGCATACTCCAGTGTTTCAGTGTCTCTTGTGAGAAACAAACTGCACTGTTGTTTGCAGAGTTTTAAGTGCTGGGCTGGGCTAGGCTAGTGCTCTGCCTGTGTTATTGCCTGATTTGGATTGTTTTCACCTGCTAGCTCTACTAGTATCACCTGGTAGCTTCCTGCTATTTGTTGTGCTTCCTTTTTCCTTTCTGTTTCCTCAGGGGGAGCGACACACATACAAGCGCAAACACGCTCACAGCAGCTCACACTCGCGCACACATGCTTAGATGGACTAAAACTTGCGTATTCGGGTTAAAACGCGTGCGTACCAGTGCAAACGTGCTTACAGGTCTTTAAACAGCCTTATACATACTTACTCTGGCTTACACGCACACACTCATGCTTCCATGTGCGCACTCTGTCTTACTCAAGTTTACAGGCACCACACGCGCGCATACCCGCTCAGCAAGAAACGTTGGTGTTATCCACAGTATACACCTTCCATTTCTTGGCTTTCCCTGGTCTACCTGTTGACACACCTCTTTCCATGATGTCTAACTGACACCTAACAGATGCCACTGTCCTCCAATGAGCTGCACTACTTTCATACATACCCCCCTTGTGATGTCACCTATCTCCTACTCTGTTCCTCCCCATATCCTACTCCTACACTCCACTGACTGTGCTCATTTGCTATGTAAAAGTGTGATTCACTATCCTAACACTCATTTACATAGGATTGCCTACTAATGCTTGGTTACATGTCTTACACTGGGCTTCTCCCCTTAGCAACCCCTACTCGGTGGCCATGTTGTCTTCAGCCTGCTATTCCCTTACATTGAAGTTTGACAATTTTCATAAATTCCATGTTTGTGGCTTTTATTGCCTTATTTTATGATTTTTATAGCGCACCCCGCTTGCGCGGTGCTGCTCTACACTTAAACATCGTAAATCGGCGAAAAAAAAATTATTTTTATTTTAATTTTGCATCAGGGAAACTTTCCAGTGGCCGTATATTTGGCCATTGGCATGCTTCCTCAACCATATGCAACCTTTATTTGGAGCTGACAAGGCTCCATTGTGCTATTTGCAGAACGGTACTCAGTTGTCAACTGAGTACATTTCTGCAGCTAACGCGTCTCCTACTCGGACAGGTTTCTGCTTCCTGGATCACAAATTTACCTCATTTGTATGCCTTTCGGCTGCAAGTAAGGTAATTTGCATATCACAGCTCTCTCCGTGTAGGAGATGTGTTAGGAGCTCTCTTACACGCCCCTACGGATCGCTCGTCAGACATGATGGCTGCATGGAGTCTTACTCTACTTGTAGACTCCGTGCAAGCCATTTTGAATCAGGCCCAGTGTTTTCCATCTCTCTTGACTATTCCGTTGTTAATGTTTGCATGATGTCATAGTTGTCTGAAAGCTTTGTTATTTACATATTAACAGATTTATAGATCACAGACAAAGGAATGGGGGATGTCATTAGTGGAAGAGAAGATGTGTAGTGTAGTACAGATGCGGTTACTGAATGTTAAAAATGCACCAACCGTAGGTCTGGCAGGACCAAGTTTGGAAATCACAGGCCATAGAAGTCTTGCTGCAAAGAACGTTTTATTCATGCTGCTGCTACACTACCAGATAGCAGAAGACCATAAAATTGTAGTCATTTGCTTTTAAGCATTTAGTAGGAGGACAAACAGAAGTGTATTATGCACAGGCCCCACAACTTCAAGTCATAGGTTCAGAAACAGTGATTCTGTTACTGATTTCAGAATGTCTGGTAGAAAGATTATTTTAAAAGCAAGAATGGGAAACCTTTTAAAGTAATAGTGATTTATTTTCAATGTGTTCATACCCCGCTTCTTCAATGGTCCTGTATATCTGAAATAAAATACACCATTCAGAATATACCTTGAAATGGTTAGCAGCGATTTTCTGCATTTGCTTGGATATTCTTTGGTGCTGAGTATTACCTTCATATAAGACCTGCATACCCACTTTCACATTTCCTTATTCTACTGCATTCTTTGACAACTTAGTATCACTGCAGGAAGTGCGTGGATATTACAAATAGCAGTGTGTGATTTAAGAACATGGTAATACGAAGAATTAACTAAAAAAATTGTCCTCAAGTTCTTATGATAGAATAATAAAAAATGCTGGAGATGTAATTCTATTGCAATATTGGTTTTGTTGTGGCAGTGTATTTTTTTTTTCAAGATATTGAGCAGTCACTTTAATAGTTAAATATTTATCATAAATTGTATTTATTTGATGTTGGCAGTTTAAAATGCTTCCTTTCCATTGAAAGTTCATGTGAACATCATGCTTACCCAAGACGTTGAAGTCCTTCTATAAAATAACTTTAATAAACCGCTGAAAAATTAAACAAATGTGCATGCAATAGCCGTATACATTCTTTTGAGTCTACACAACCACTTTCTATACCTAATACTGAAGAAAATAACTGGATTAGTAAAGTTTTCTAAGAGATGCTCTGCTGCAATTAGTATGTATATTTGGTAGAAATCTTGATTTTGATGAAGGGGATTGTGTGTGTTTGGCTTTGATTTAGTTTAGCATTACATTTTGTAAGATTAAACTTTAAAGCATAATCTTTATAATACTTAAAAGAATATTTAAGACTTTCTTCTAAATTATTCAGAGACTGATGTGAAATATTAATTTAAGAAAACGTTTTCTTGCCATTTGCATGTTCTCTGTGTTGTATATCATCTATATTTTTAGCCTGCAATACTTCCAGAAGGTCATTATGTGACATATCTTGGTACTGTTGGAGAAATCAAAAATATAAATGTGATGGGTTAGAGGATTTGTTTGTTGAGTTTCTAGGACTGTGTGTTAAGGACTGCAGTTTTGTATGAAATCTGCTCAAAGATGTGATGCCTGAAAATGGACTGACCCCTTTGTAATTGTATGACTAAAGAAATGCTGTGGTAATAATGGCGCAGATAAAGGGCAGCATGAGAGACAGTACTGCACATAATACAGAAAGTAATGTAGGGGACAGGCAATATACCAACAAAGGCAACTGAGTTGGTAGTTCACAAAATGCATATGTTAAGGTAAATAGCACTGCAAAGTGTGATGGCTTAAAAATGGCATAAACCATGAAGGCAGTGCAATATCTGACAAGTACTTGTAACGTAGTGCAGAACATATAAAAATTCAACCTCTGTGACAATAGGGATCATGTTTTCATTTAAGTGTTCATACAGAGGAAACTCATCTACAAATTAATAGTTATCAGAGTCAAAACTTAGTGATTGATTAATATGTAAGTGTGTGCATGTATGTGTTTGTGCAATGTAGTCACATACTTATTTGTGTATGCTCATGTATTTTTTGAGCATGTCTCGGATTAAATGGGAGAGGGTGACTAGGATGCATATATTTTGTACTTGGAAAGTGAAGTTATTTTCTTTAAAAAGGTCTTGTTTTTATAATTTTTATTTTTTTGTTACAGTTTAAATGTAATTTGGTTTAAAGTTGTCAGATTTCCACTTGGAATTGTTGTAAATATTATTTGTTCTTGCATAAATGACTGTCCAGCCTCTCTTTTGTGCTGACTGATGTGGTAGCAAATATTACAGATGTTTAGCAGTACAGCTTTAGCACCCTGTTTGTAGTTAAATTATGTGTAGCAGCAGTCAAAAGCTAGCCAAACTATAAAGTTTCATAAAACTGCTGTCAAAATGATCACGTTAAGCCTTTCATAATAACTTTGGTTTTAATGTGCAGTGTTCTTAATGTAGGTGCTCTTTTGTACGTGCATTTATTTATTGAATATTTTGTTCTTTCATTATTTTTATCACATCTACTGAAAAATATTTAAAACAAGTGCACAGTGCAGTTTTTAATGTGTAATTTACTGTAATGGAATGTGAAAGGTATCCATGCTGAGTAATGAAAAAGATCTATGGAACAACATATACAGTTAGTTCACCCCTCCTGGTGATTCCATTATTACACATTTTCTATTGAAAGGGCCTACTTGTACCAGGTCTATGTTCAGCTATCAAAAACATAAACCTTCAAACAAAATCATCTAAAAATGTAATGAACTAAACAAACTTAAACAACAAGTAAATAGAAATAAAAAAATAAAAACAGTGATTTAAAAACATGAATCACTTTAATACAACAAAATAAGACAACCATACTATACAACTGGTAGTGCTTTCATTCCTAATATGGAACTTCTTCAAACCAAGTGGTATAAAATCTAAGAAATCATTTAAATAGTTTAACATCACATGACACTTCACAGACTTAATGACTTAACCCCATCCTCTTCAAAGCTACTCTATAGCTCTCCTTTTCGTTCATTCAAGGAAAACTACAAGTGTTTAACCTGATCTGCTAACAGTACTCTTTCCAATCAAGTTCATCTTCTGCTTCTAACCTCATTCTATAATTAGGTACATGGTTTATTATAGAAAACCTAAAACTTATTTTATTTATTTCAAAACTATACTTCAGCATAGCATGCTTAGCTCGACCATTATCACTTTCATTAATTTCCACTGCTCTCAAATGCTCATATATTCTTTTATAAAATTCCCTAGATGTCCTGCCAATATAAAATGCAGAACAAAGATTACATAGGACAACATAAACTACAAATTTAGACTTAAAATTGTATTCCTGCCTTAATTTAATTTTATAATTTCTAGTCTCTGTCTTAATTTCTTTACCTTATAAAACAAATTGACAAAACTTACAGTTATCACATTTCAACGTCTTCCTGTTCATTAATATTATTTATATAAAAATATTCTTTTAAATGTTCCCCCTTTGATTAACAAACATAGGGCAGTCACCAATTGTTTGTCTTTTCGACTTTTCCCGGTTAAGGGTCGCCACAGTGGAACTCCGGTCCGCTAATGATTGGCAGTAGATTTTTATGGTGCCGAGTTGCCAGCCCAATGCCCAACCTTCAACGAAGGCACGCCCATTCACACATGTCTTTCGGAGGCCACTTGACTGCGGGAAGGACATGCAGACTCCACACAGAAGGCACTCCAGATGAGAATCGAACAGGAGAACCTCTTGCTGTGAGGCAACAATGCTACCACTGTACCACCACGGCTTATAGGGCAATCATCAATAATACCCTTTAAACCAGTAAAATTATTTAAACATTTTCAGTTGTTTCTCATAATCTGCTTAATATTAATTCATCTACAGAATTTTGCATTACACATGCTAGTTCATAATCATAGGATCATGGGAGGTTACAAGGCTAATGGCCCTGGGGCCCTTACAAGTCTAGCCAAGAGTTTATCTCCAAAAAAGAAACCTCAGTCAGCACCTGTCACCCCTGTGAATGAGGGATACAGGTGGAACCCCTGGGCATACCTCTTTCTGGCTGCAAATCCTTAGTAGGAATAAATGCTGCTGCCTAGCTGTTTGATGAAAAGAATGCTGCTCAAATCCTCAGCAGGAAACCACTGAACTAGATATCTAGGATCCTTTTGCTGCTGAATTGGATATGCCAAGCCATTTTCATTTGAAGAAGCAGAGCTGGGGAAGAATGCCAGAGCTGCAGTGTATGCCATTTTTCATTTGAAGAAGCAGATGTGTGTGTGTTCATTTGAAGAAGCAGAGCTGGGGAAATGTGTGTGTGTGAAATGCCCCAGGTGAATATACCTGGTGGCTAGAGAAGGTACTCAGGCTCAAACCTTTTACCTTGGCTACAGGTAACAAGAGCCTAAAGTCCCTACCCACCACCCCTTCTGAAAACTTTCTAGATTTATGCTTCATATTTCTGTTCTGTTCCTCATAAAATCTGTGGTTTTCTGGATTTCACTGAAGGATTGAATTCACTAAATGACAGGCATTTGAATTTCAGACTTCATATTCTGCAGAAAATAAATGGTAACACCAGATCTTTTATTCTAGCAATTTTTTTAAGTTTATAAGATCAGTATTTGAAATTTGTCCCTATTTTTGGGGCTGTATTTCCCCATTATTGGCTTTGTCCATTTTTTTGTGCTAAGAGCTTGAGAGCTATGGTGAGAAGTAAGAAATGAATTCTGTATTCCCTCATTATTGGCTTTGTCCATTTTTTTTGTGCTAAGAGGTTGAGCGCTATAGTGAGAAGTGAGAACTGAATTCACTAAATGATAGCCATTTAAGTTTCAGTCTTTCGATTGTTCAGGAAATTGATGATTTGGCATAGTGGTATGTTGCTCTGGCTGTAGTGCACAGGGTCCTGGGTTCAAGACTTGGCAGTGAAACGCATGGTGCTAACACAACATTTTATTCTAGCAACTTTCCAAAATTATACAAGCAATATTAAAAATGTGTCCCTGGTTTTTGGACTTTTGTCCCCCCCAATAAATGTTGGCTTTTTCCATATTTCTTGTGCTGCAAATTTGAGAAATACAGTTGAGTGTTGAGTGGATTTTACAAGGAGCTGAGAGCTTCAGGGGAAGAGAAGTTTAGTGTTGCTTATGCTGAGTTTGCTTGCATTGTTAATAGAATAACAGGTCAAATACTTGCTTTTGATGCAGAGGGCTGTGGGTTCTACTCCCACCGTATGTAGATGCATTGCTGATACTGTACTGTGTTGTTGTACTTTTAAATGGGGTGGGTGTAACAAGTCAATGGTGTAGCTACAGATACAACAGAAGTGAGAAAATGTCATGCACAAGGACATTTGTGCCTCGGTGGAAAGAGCAAAAAATATCATTAACCCAAATTCAGGTAGAGAAAATCATAATTATGTTCTGTGCTGCATTATAAGAAAAATATTTTTAAACAAATACAGTACATTTTCCAGCATTCAAGATAAAACACATATTTTTCCACTGCAGACAGTGGCGAAGCAACAGTGGCCAGTTAACAGCACCTGGATTACAATGATAGTTTTGATGCTTCCGGATGAATGTAGGAGAGGATCTGTCAGTACTTGGACTAAAAATTGGAAGTCTTAAAACATGCAGTTTTCCTAGTTTATTTTGTTGTGCATTTACAGCTATTGAGTTGGTCTGATAACACAAATCAGAGTAAGTCAAGCAAAAAACTGACATTGAAAATAAGTTTGAGAAGCTATGCAAGATGCCCATGGCTTACACTACTGTCATTCTCTCTCTCTCTCTCTCTCTCTCTATATATATATATATATATGTGTGTGTGTGTGTGTGTGTGTGTGTGTGTGTGTGTGTGTGTGTGTGTGTGTGTGTATGTGTGTGTGTGGAAGTAGACTTTTATGATGGAAATGTTCTGAATTGGGCGGTTTTGCCATTTGGCTCATGCATTTTGTTTCATTGCCTACTAGAAAAATGTTCAAGCAATGAATGTAAAATGCACAAGTCTAACAAGTGTGCTGTATTATACAAGGAACATAATTTACTGAAGTCAGGAAGGTGTATCGAAGAACACGTGTATATTTCCTGTTTTGTGTACAAGGGACCTATGATTTGAAAACAGCAAAAGGTAATCTTTATCCTCCACTGGCCAGATGCATTTTCTTTGGATGTGGTGTGGGTTTCAATGCTGTTTCAATTAATGTGAGTTTCAAGGGCAGAGAAGTTTTAATGCTAAGTCTGTTCATTGTGAGACAGTATTGCTTTGTTTAGCAGATGTCTATTAGTGTTTGTGCATTGTGCTATAAAATGTAAAAATAAAATCCAAATAATCATTGTAGAAGTAAAGCAGCATGCACATTAGTGCTTATGGTAAATGGGGTGAAATAGCCAGGTAATGGGACATTGGAATGGCTGCAGGGGGACTCTGGTGTCATATTTTGGTTGTCTGTTCTTCAGTTTGCATTTGAAAGTTGGTATCCCACAATTCCATTGGCATGGGTGGGGTTGCGTAATTATGTATGCAAATTTTATGTTAATCAGTGTACAGATTTGTACCTATTTTTCATGGGCCTTGTCCAGATTTTTGATGTTTCCAGGTTGAGAGGTATGCCTCTGGGACAAATTTGTGGCTTCCCATCCACTCATCAAGGTTGCGCTTGAAGAGGGTCAGTGAGGTACTCTGACATGTATGGGAAGACTATTCCAGAGACAGGGCAGCCTCTGTGAGAAAAGCCTGTCTCTCCAGCAGGTTTTGTTGATGTTGCATATTAGATTTAGGCCTTTCAAGCAGGTAAGGCATGAGGAGTTAGACTTACGGATATGGAGCATCTTTATTGTTTTCCTCACAGTGGATTATTTTTTTCAAAAATTGCCCTTATTCACTTCCCTATCATTTTTATCATTTTAACTTCATTCTTAATTAAATTTACTAAATCACCTGGATACCCTCTTTTACAAAACTTTCTTTCCAATGTATCACATTCTAAATTAAAGAAATACGTATCTAATGTTAATCAACTTAATCTCATAGATTGCCTCTTTACTATATTCTTTTTAAGATTCTTCTTATGCATGCTACTGTAATGTAAATTACTTTGCAACTCCTTTTTAAAAATTCTAACTTTTAGCCTGTTGGTATATATATATATATATATATATATATATATATATATATATATATATACTATTAAGTCTAAAAAAATTAGTACTTTCTTTGTTAATATTAAAAGTAAATTTAAGACAATCAGGCAGATTATTTCAATATGTTAAAAATTCTAATAATCTATTCATACTACCTTTCCATAATACAAGCAAATCATCAACAAAATGCTTGCAAATTAATATGTCATTCTTCTTCTTCTTCTTTCAGGTTTCCCAGTTAGGGGTGTCATTAAAAACTGAATTATAAACATATTTTTTCTCCCAGCCACACATAAAAATATTGGCCTATAGTAGCCATGCCATTTATTTGTCTATATATTTCATCATCAAACAAAAAATATATATAACTCAAAATAACATCCAGAATTTCAGTGAGCAACCTTATGTCTTCATCTACTAAATTCCTGAGAGACTAATTTTTTTAACCATTTCAAGCACATTCATCATTTGGAATGGTGGTATATAAAGAAACCACATCTATAGTCTCTAATATTACTGAATCATCCATTTTCAAATCAGTAAAAATGTCTTAAATTCAGATGAATCTTTTATGTAAGAATTACTTCAGTATACTAACTTTTGTAAGCATTTATCCACAAAAATGGCCAATGGTTCTGTTTTACTACCTTGACTGGAAACTATAGGTGTAAAACTTGGTTCAATTAAAAGCTTATGTACTTTGGGAGCTTACCAGTTGTAGAGTGTGGTTGCTTTGTTTTGTTATATTAAAGTGATTTGTGTTTTTAAATCATTTTTTTTTTTTTCATAAACCCTCAAACAGCTAAATATCAAACTGAAAACATTGTTACTGAACATTACCGAACAGGAGGAACAGTGAAAAAAACATCATTGAATGGCCATATTTGGCCAACAACCAGGAAGTAATGTGATGCATAAGGTAAGTGAAGGAAACCTCTTAAATTTACCTTATTCCAAACTGTAGTGCGATTTCAGAGTTGGTATATATAGTTGGGGGGGCAAAGCTCCCTTCATTGGTTGGTTCCATTTAAGATATTGGCCAACTATGACCAGTTGATGATGTTTTTTCACTGTTCCTGCTGTTCAGTAATGTTCGTAGGTTCATATGTGTGTACTAGGCTAATGGCCCTGGAGCCTTTACAAGCCTCGCCCATAGAAGTGCCCTGGCATCGTGCCACCCGACATTAGTTCCCAGTGCCTCTATCAAGTAGAGCCACTGGAGTGATCCCCAGGGTGAACTTTTTATTACCCATCCACTCGTCAAGATTTCTCTTGAAGAGGGACAGTGAGGTGCTCTGCTTGACATGTATGGGAAGTCTATACCATAGCATGGGCAGTCTCTGGATGAGGAACCTGTCCCTTCAGCATGTTCTGTTGATTATGGTAATGAGGTTGAGGTCTCTGGACCATGTGGTGTGGAGGGATTGGGACTTTAGATGTAGCATTTCTAACAGAGCTGGGTCAGACATGGCTTTGTAAACAAAGCAGAGATCACCTCTAAATAGGTGATATGAGACAGAGAATAGCTGGAGTCTTTTGAATCTGTCCATGTAGGACATGTGTTTAATGCCTAGGATCCTCTTCATGAGGTACTTCTGTGGCCTCTCCAGCTGTTGCAGGTGTCTATTGAGGTACATACCAAATGGGGCATTATACTCGATTGGTCTAATGAGGGAAGAGTAGAGAGAGAGAGAGAAAGACAATGACGTCTTTCGTCCTAGATGCAAAACTATTGGTAATCAGATGTGCCACATAGAAGGACTTTCTGACCACAGTGGCAATGTGGTGGTCAAAGGAGAGGTTGCTGTCAACCTGCGTCCCCAGATATCTTATAACACCTTCAGTGTTCAGTGGGCTCCCATCAATGTGGTAATTAGTGGGAACTGAGTTTTTACCAAAGGGGATGACAACGCATTTTTTGGCGTTAAGCTTAAGGCCATGGTTTCAACACCAGTAATTGGTCTCAGTGAGGCCTTTCTGTAGGATGTCTGCATCACTTGTGGAGTTAATAATGGCTCCCAGCTTGCAGTCGTCTGTGCACTTGGTCAGCCAGAGTCCCTTTGTGTTGGCCTAGACTTCTGAGAAGTAGATGCCGAACAGGAGAGGACCCAGGACCGACCCCTGTGGGACTCCACTCATGACTGGTCGGCAGTCTGACTTGGAGTCCACTACTTTCACACTGTGTGTTTTATCTGTGAGCCAATTTGCAACCCACCTAGTGATATAGGGGTTGATGCATAGTTTGTTGAGTTTATCAATAGTTCCTGAGTGAGAAACGGTATCAAATGCCTTGGGCCAAATCAGGGTAAGCTGTATGCACTGCCTTACCTTCATCCACAGCACTGGTGACTGACTCAAGTCAACCAGGTTGAGCAGGCATGATCTCCCTTTCACAAAGCCAAATTGTGTGGGGTCTAGAGTTTGGAGATTTCCTATATCTTTGTTAATCAGGTCCATGATGATGCACTCCATAGCTTTACATATCAGACTCGTCAGGCTAATGGGGTGATAATTCCCAGGGTCTGTAGTCGCTCCCCCTTTATGTAGAGGGGTGACTGTAGCAGTGCACTATTCCATAGGGACAAAGCCTGAGGTGAGGCTGTGACTGAACAGGGCACACAGATGTGGTGCCAGTTTGCTTTCTAGTTCATGTAGAACACAGCCAGGGATATTATCGGGTTCCATGGAAGCTGTAATCTTGGCCTTGGACAATGCAGTAATGCTGGGTGCCTGGCATTCTTCTGGTATTGTGATTGGTCCTTTGGGGGGGGGGGGTAAAGTTGGAACTGAATCTGTCGGCCAGTATGTTGGCAATATCTGTTGGCTCAGTATAGGAGGTAACATTGTGCAGTAACTCAGAGCAAATCTGGGTATTGCCGTGGAGGTTCTTGATATAGCTATAGAAGGCTTTGTGATTGTTTTTAGTGTCTGCTACAATTCTGCCTTCATAGCTGGCTTTAGAGGATTTAATGAGAGATCTTAACTTTTTGTTGAGGCTAATAAGGGTGTTTTTTCAGTCTTGGGACTTCACCTTTTTCTGCAACAGTTTCTCCCTTCTGTTGTAGAGTTTATTAATGGCAGGGGACCACTAGATTAGCTTCCGTTTTTTGGAGGAGAGCATCATGGTTCTGTTGGGTATGGCTACTTCCATGCATTTATGTACATATTCATACAGTGTATTGGTGTATGATTCGACAGTCATGCAGCTATTTTCCATTGGCATGGATGCCGTGAAGTTAGCCACCTCTGTTTTTAGGATTCCAAAGTCAGCTTTGGAGAAGTTTTTCAGGGTGGTTACCTTTGTTAGGGGTGTGGGTGAGCTGTGGATTTTCATGGTGATTAGTTTATGGTCAAATCTGACCAGGGAGGGATTGACTACTGGTGTAGTGCAACAGTTGCCGATATTAGTAATAACCAGTTCAAGGATGTTGCTTCCTCTAGTGGGGGTCAGAATGAGCTGGTCCAGGGCATTGAAACTGATGAATCCAAGAAATATTGGGCCAGTGTATTGGTGCTTGAGTAGTTTTCCTAGTTGATGGAGGGGTAGCTGAAGTCTGCTAGTAAGAGATTGTTGGGTTAGACCTTGATAGATTCCAGGGTGCTTAGGAATGTGGAGTGAGTCTAGGGACATGGTTGGGGACTTATAGCAGGCTATGACCTGGATTGCCATCTTACCCAATGTTAGTTTTACCTGAAGTATCTCAGATGCGTTATACTGGGCTACTAGTCTGGAGGTGTGCATATCCTTTATGAATATGGAGACACCACCGCCTTTGGAGCTTCAGTCCATGTTTTGGGGCTGAAAGGAGTGGAATGAGTTATAGCCTTGTAGTGTAGGGGTGCTTTCTGCCGCTTTAAACACAAATGTTGATGTTCTGCATTTTGAAGAGTGCTTCAAGTGAGTGCATCTTGAGATTTAAACTTCTAGTGTTGAGCAACATTCCCTTCGGGAAAAACCCGGTTCCCTTGAATTACCAAATTGATGGTAGTCCACTGAACACAGAAGGAATTATAAGAGATCTGGGAACACAGGTTGACAGCAACCTCTCTTTTGACCACCGCATTGCCACTGTGGTCAGAAAGTCCTTCTATGTGGCACATCTCATTACTAAGGGTTTTGCATTCAGGAAAAAAGAGGTCACTGTGTCTCTTGACTCTTCCCTCATTAGGCCAATCATCGAGTACAGTGCCCCATTTGGCATGTACCGCACTAGACACCTGCAACAACTGCAGAGGCTACAAATGTACCTCACAAAGAGGATCCTAGGCCTTAAACACTTGTCCTATATGGACAGACTCAAAAAACTCCAACTATTCTCTGTTTCATATCGCCTACTTAGAGGCGATCTCTGCTTGACTTACAAAGCCATGTCTGATCCAGCTCTGTTAGAAATGCTACAGCTAATGAAATCCCGATCCCTCCACACCACACACTCCAGAGACCTCAACCTCATTACCACAATCAAAAGAACATGCTGGAGGGACAGGTTCATAACCCAGAGACTGCCCATGCTATGGAATAGACTTCCCATAAAAATCAAGCAGAGCACCTCACTGGCCCTCTTCAAGAGAAATCTTGATGAGTGGATGGGAAATAGAAATTTCGCACCGGAGATCATGCCAGTGGCTCTACTCAACAGAGGCACTAGGAACTAAGGTTGGGTGGCACCATGCCAGGGTAATCCTATGGGCTAGGCTTGTAAAGGCTCCAGGACCATTAGCCTAGTACACACCTATGAACCTATGACCCTTAGATTGCATTTATTTATAGCTGTTATGGTGGTAATTTGGTCATTATAACACTGCCTAAAAAAGCACTATAGGGGTAGCAAGAGCCTTAGACAGTACCCAGAAAACCAGGGGTGACAGTTGCAGGCCATCTCTGGCAAATCATCAAGGTCTGTCAATCATGTCATCCCAAGTAGACAGATACTGGATCCCCTTAGAATGACACCAGAAACTTAGCCAATTGTTGAAGTCAATCATTTTTTGTTTGTACTGCGGTATCATTCTGGGTGATGGTAGCATACTGCTCAGGGTTAGTGTCATACCTGCCTGAGCCACATAATCCTAGAGTTCCATGTGTCTTTTCATGTAGTCCAGGGAGGTGTCTCAGGTCATTCACACCCACATGGACAATGCCAGAGTCATACTTGTACTTGTTGTGGAGTGATCTGAGTGCCTGTGCTATGTGTCAGATTCTGGTTCAATAACAATGTTTTCAGTTTCATATTTTGAGGGTTTATGTTTTCAATAGCCAATCAAGCTGAAGACTCTTATCTTTGTGTTTGTGTGTGTGTGCATGTGTGCGTGTGCGTGCGTGTGTGTGTGCATGTGTGCATGTGTGTGCATGTGTGTGCATGTGTGTGCGTGTGTGCGAATGTGTGCATGTGGTACAACTACATGATAAGAGCAGGCTGTGTAGGAATGAGTGAATGCTTCTACTCTGTATGCTACAGGAATGGGAGGACTTTTTAAATACTTTTAAAAAATATATATGTTATGTAGAAGGCAACTACAACCTAAAAACTGTTTCATCTCTCTTTTTTAATTTGTTGTCTCTTTTAAAGACACCAGTGTTTTGCCTTTCAGTTGACCAGTTTACTCACCGAATGGTTTGGCTGACACAGTCCTGTTAATTTAGTCATCTGGTCTGTCAAATAAACTGATTCTCTCTCACTTCTGGGCATGGGTTGGTCAGGGAGATGAAGAGACGAGGTTAGAGAGAGAGATCAAATGGACAGCAATGTGTCTAAGTTCATTTTAAGCTAACTTTAAATTTTCATCTGTTAAACACCTAAAAGGGTATGACAGCTATCCAGTGTTGTTGATTTTTCTTAATTATACCAATTGTAGTGACCCTGATTTCTTATTTTTATATATTGTGAAAAATACATTAATTGTAAGTATAACTGCACAGAACTGATGCAGGAGGAAATAGTTTCCTTGTATGGGTGAAGAAATAGTATTAAACATTGTGCAGAAGTGTGTGTGTGTGTGTGTGTGTGTGTGTATTTTTATATGTATGCATAAAATGGGTATCTATGTAAGTATAGACATGTTTGTTGAGCATTTTGGAAGACAGACATGAAACTAATCCAAATGTTTGTGTTATGTTGTGTTTTTTCTTATGATGTGTAGCAGTATAGAGTGCATTTTATGTTTTCTTGGCCTTGCCTGCAATCTTGTTTTGAGACTACTGTGACTTTGATCATCACTTGTTCCAACATGGTGGAATGGTCACACTTCCTTAGTCAGCCATACAATAAGGGAGGTCTCCAGGGGGATGTCCTGTCCAGTTCTTGGCAGAAGACCTTGATAAGCTGGAATCTGCAGTATTAACCAGTTCCCCTTGTACAATAGTAGATCTAAATTTAAGTTAACCCTTCAGTAGTTTAGGGAAAAATAATTTGCCTCCTTCTGATTTTAGCACCATATCTACCAGAAAGTTGTTTCATTTTAAGTGAAAATAATATAGCTGGATAGTTTGCTGTGTTATGATTTAAGATAAATAATTTGAATTTGTTGGCTCTTCATAGCTTCCACATGACATGGTACTGAGATATTGTGCCCAATTAGTTTGAGGCATTACATGGGGATGGCTGTTATACAAAATATATTGCAAAACTGGTCTGATTTAATTAGGTGTCGTCCTGTTTAATGTGGTGGGCTTGAGTCACACCCTTTCTTTTTCCTTTCATAAGTCATGTGGTCTGAGAAGGCACACATGTAGTTTAGTGTTGGTAGGCAGCAAAGATGACAAATGTCTTACACTTATCAAGGGTACCAGAGCTTGTCAGAGATTTGGGATGCATGGCTAGGCTTAAAAAGGCCCTTGTGGTAGCTAGCCTAGTAAACACTTATGAACCTTTAAACCTATGAAATGTATATAGATGCCAGTGATGAAGAATAACTATACACATATACCAACTAAGGATTGTGTGAATAACTTGTCTCAAGAATCAGAAGGACCATTTTTTGAGGATGATGATGGCCAACAATGTAGGGGACGGTGCAACAACCACCAAGGCTCAGGTCCATTAGAAGTAACTAATATGACTATTGTACCTTTTATGAGTGAGACTACAAGACCATCATTTATTACAACATTTAGTACGGACAGTGGATTATGCACAGATATCATTTTTAAGAACTGGGAATTGTTTAGATTATATCCTAGTATTTACAATAAATTGGATTTTACACCTAAGATAGTCTACAAAAATGGAAGAAATATGAAGAGTATTCTAGAATCTAAAAAAGCATTCCCAACTTTGAATGTGGGCATGTCTAAATGTCAAAGTTGTAACTATTGTAAATATGTCGAGGAAAGTACACATTTCCATATTAACAACCAAACATATAAAATAGTGCATAAATTAAACTGTAACTCAACCTTTGTGGTGTATTTAGCTAAGTGCAAACTATGCTCAGCCTTCTATATCGGTAAGACCGAAAGAAGGCTAAGAGATCGTATGTACGAGCATATGTATGCTATTAAAAATTTAAAGCTTGAAAACGCACTGGCTAAACATATTGCAACTAACTACAATCACAGTTTTAGTTTTGTTGCAATAGACCACATTGAGATCAACCAGAGGGGTGGACCTAGACCCTTACTGTTAGAGGAAACTGAATTGTCATGGCAGGTTAGACTACATGCATATTGCCACCCTGGTATAAATGAAGTTTGTTCAATTTCCAGTCTCTTAAAATTAAAAAGCTTGAAGAGATGATTATTAGGGAATTATTTTAATACATTACTAGTATGCCCTTTGTCATATTATTGTCTATTGTCTTACTATGTTAATATTGTGCATATTTTTTAAAATAGGATGGATTTGATGAAGTACATAGTTGTTTGTTACTGTCACTTTAAATAGTTAATTAACTAATGAGATGATGGAGTGTTTTAATGATTATGTATATATAAATGTTGGTTTTTAACGTCTATATGTATTGTTTTCTGAGGAAGTCAGGCATTGGCTTGACGAAAAGCGCTTAATTTATTCCAGTAAAGTACATTTGTGGCTCAAACTGCTTGCCTGTCGCTTATTCTACAGAACCTTTGATTTTATTTGTGTTTGGCCAGTCGTTTTTTCTTAAATGTATATAGATGCCATTCACTGCATGACCAACTAACCAATAATTCTAACTGCCTCCTAGTAAAAAAACATTAATATCAGACTTGCAATACTCATTTGTTGTAGGTAACACATCCCAAGCAAAAATTAAAAAAAATGACACACTTTGTCTAAATAAAGCTTGATATTTTATGAGTGCATCTCCAACTCAGGAACACCACTCACAACCCTTCAAATATCACACATCCTCTCCATAAAACTGTAAACCAGCTTCACAAGACCAAATCTCAGATATAAATTCATAAACCAAACCAAATGCCATACTTGTGAAAAACTGTAATAATTTACATGACAATGTAGGCAAAAATAAATAAATACATTTTACTAAAACTGTATTGAATTAAGAAAAAATGTAAGCAATTCTTTAAAAGATAAAAGTAAATAAAGTACACTGTGCTTGCCTTTTTTAGTAAATGTGCAATGCTTAAAAGAATAATGTGAAATTATATATAAAAAAATGTCCATTTGCTACTTTGGAAATGTACTGCAGTTTAAAAGTGAAACTAACTCTGCTGAGTGCACATCTGTAGTACTTGAAGTCTAATACTCCATGAAATTGCTGCTCTATGTCAAAATATGTTACTGTAGTTAGGATTCCCCCAGAAATAGGTAACAGCAGAAACAACAAAGCATCTTCCAAAATTCAAAGCTTTATTGAACAGGAATTTCTGCCTGGGACTCATATAAATAGAGAAAGTTGTTGCTGTTGCCTTTTGGCTTTTCCCGGTTAGGGGTCACCACAGCAGAACTCCAGTTCGCTATTGATTGGCAGTAGATTTTGATGAACGCCGAGGTGCCAGCTCGACGTTCAACCTTCAACAAAGGCATGCCCATTTACACATGTCTTTCGAACACCTACCCATCCGCGGGGAGGACATGCAGACTCCACACAGAAAGCACTCCCTGCACTCCAGCCGAGAATCGAACGGGAGAACCTCTTGCTGTGAGGCAACAATGCTACCACTGCACCACCGCGGATGTCATATAAATAGAGAAAGTGAGACAGTAAAATGTAGAGTTGCTGGATTTTCCTGCTAGTACATGCAAGAAGAGATAGACATGCCTGTGCTTACCTTGCAAATTCTGTTCTGATCATGAAAACTAGTAACAGATAAGGCACAGCATGTCTTTGTCTAAAATTAGGGTTGAATAAAGTTGATAGAGTTTGTTGTATACCTTTTTCTGTTCAGAAATTATATCTTAAATTTCTTGTGCAATACTACTTCTGTTTATATATTTGCTTTTCAAGTACAATGTATAGTTATTTCAAGTAAAGTGTTATTAAATAGTTGGCATCCACATATAAAACAGTGACTGGTCAGAGCTAAATGCTATTATTCAAATATTTAAAGGCTGATTTGTTAAGGGTAAGCAGTAATTTGTATACTTGGGTTGATCAGGGTAGTCTAGCTAGTGGCAACCTTTTAATTACGTGGGAGATAGAGTGCTGGCAGTGGGGAATTATCATATGTACCCCCCCCCCCAGAAAATATTTTGAGTGAGTGTATGTTTCTGTGCAAATTAATTTTGGACATTTCATGTCAGATAGTAAATTGCTTTGGAAGGTCCTGTTTCCGTCTAAGGTGAATAAAATCCTTGGGAGCAAGGGATTATAACTCTGATCTGCAAATGCACAGTCTAAAGCTTATCTGATATCATATCCCTAGTCATCAAATATTATTTAGTAGTAATGTGTGGATTTATATGTCCACTCATTTCACTCATGACAGTTAACTAAAGACAAGCAATAAACAGTAATACTCTACCACTTTAACTATATTGACACATCACTTAAAAATCACATTCATGACTTCCTCCATCACAGCCCTAAAACTAAGGCAACTCACTCTCACTCTCAATTATACACAAAATGTATTTAAACTCAAGAGAGACCTTAACATACTTATTAAGTTAATAATTTCTTACAGATAACATTCCCTAAATGACCAACTGTTCTACAGGATTGTCCACATACAAAAACAGCCTAATCCCTAAAACTGTCAGGTGACAGATTCTACTAGGCACAAAGATGTACACCATGTAATTAGAACATCATAAACTCATAAATCCAGCTTGCAAACAATTAGTCATTTCTCATGCATCTGTCTTTAAGAATAATTAATCCTGATAAGGGGGGGTTTAGTTATAATGGACATGTTTGATTATGAACAAAGAATGTTACATATACTTAATGCAGATACATATCAAGAGGTTAGTAAAAATGAGCTTAATGTAGCTTATAGAAGGGTGCATATGGCGCTTAATGATATGTTTCTTGAAAATAGAATAGATATTGGCACTTATAACTATTTAAATATTATTTCTCCTATAATGCCCACCATATTTGGGGCACCATAGGTGCATAAAAATGTGAATAATCCGCCATTATGACCGATAGTGGATGGTCATAATTCTATTACTTATGCATGCACAAAATATTTGGATAATAGTTTAAAGAGTCTGACAATGAAATGTCCACAAATTTGCAAAGACTCATGGCATTTCCTTGAGTTAATTAAACATACACAGTATTGTGATCAGAGTATACTTGTAACAGTGGACATCAAGGACCTATTCTCTGTGATCCCTCATGAAGATGGTATACGGGCTGTAGAAATCTTTCTAGGTGCACAGGGGATTACACAGTCCAAAATGAATTTGTATACTGAACTCTTGGAAATAGTTCTTAAAAATAATTACATCTATTTTAAGGGCAGATATTTTTTTTACAACAGGTAGGTGTAGCCATGGGCTCACCTTGTGGCACAATTTTTGTGAACATAGTTATGGCTGTGTAGGGACAACAGTACATTTATTGTAGTTCATTTTTTCAGCATATTAGTCTATATTTACATTATTTGGATGACATATTCATCCTTTGGAAGTGTAGTCAAGCAGCACTAGATTCATTTCTCTCATATATTAATACAACCACTTCTTATTTGACATTTACACAGCAAGTGGACAACAATGAGATAAATTTTTTGGATGTTATTTTGAGTAAGGATAGGGACAATAAAAGATTCATAGCAAATATTTATAGAAAACTGGCCTACTCAAATTCATTATTGTATTTTTTCTAGTGCACACCTGGCAATTAATAAGAAATCAGTAGTTAAGGGACAGCTTGTCCGTGCGGCAAGGATGGTTAGCTTAGATAAGGACTTTGAAATAGAGTGCAATAATTTGATTGACATATTTAAAAAGAGAGGCTATCTCAACCATATTCTTAGAGAATTGTACAATGAAGTAAAAGCAAAAAGATCAAATGGTTATTTTGCACCTATTTTATTATACAATAATAACCCAATATCCTTAGATGTGAGTGAACATTGCCTGGACAATGCACTGTTCATAACAACATTTAATACACATTTTTATGAAATTAAGGCTATTATGATAAACTGGACACTTATGGATGAGGATTTGAATATTAGAACAAAATGGTGTCATGGTTTCAAAATGGTGGCAAGGAGAGCAAGTAACTTTAAAAATCTATTGGAGAATGGCAGGACAAGCTGTATGGCCAATAAATTAGTGGGTATTATGAATAGATGTGGAATGAGCAATTATTGTAGACACATACACCAAGGCCAATGCATACAGATAAAGGGCACAGAATATATTATTAAGGGCAAATTTAATTGCAATTCTAAAGGGGTAATTTATGCAACAGTATGTCAGTTCTGCCCAGCATTTTATATAGGAAACACCAACAGGTCTCTTAAAGAAAGAATTTATGAGCACACGTATGCAATAAGGAAAGATCAGTTAAATAATGCACTAGCTAAACTTGTGCATGAACAACATGATCACTATTTTAGATTTGTAATATTGCAGCAACTGCTTAGTAATAGAAGTGGTCCCTCGGAACTACAATTGGAAAAGGCAGAACTTATATGGTTGGCAGCTCATGCTTCATTCTTATGTATGGCCTGGGCTTAATGATCTTTGCAGTATTAACAGCATTTTAAAATTAAAAGCTTTAAGTAGATAAACGCTGCTTTGGTAATGATAATAAGTTTTGTTTAAAATGAATATTTTATTTATGTATATACATCTTAGGGACTTTATAATAATTTTTAATTTATACAGTAGCATATATTGTTTGTATTTAGTGTATTTGGAATGTTTAGTAATATTACATGAATATTTATTTACTCATGAATAATGGTACATGCAATGGGGAAGTAGCATAATATTTAGGTCTGTGATGTCATTTCCTGTAGTAAAAAAAGGGTGCCAAATTTTAAACTATTTAACTATTCTGAATTTGTTATACTGATTTTGTTTGATGAAGTTTATTAATGCAGTAAACGAAAAGTGCTTAACATAAGATACGACTCTTTCTTTATTCCATAGCCAGTATTGTGTTTACAAACAAAACTTACTATAATAAGTGCACTGTACACCTCAAATACTCCAAAGATGAGTATATCTGTGACAAGCACTTTACTTTAGATGTCTAATTTAAGAGGAAAAAAATTCACTCTGTTAATTCACCTTTCACCTATGTAACTACACTATGTCAGTTAAAAAGTACAATCATTTCTGAATTGTGTTAATGTGCTATTCATGTTATATAGCTTATTTACTTATGAGTTTTGTACCAACTGCCTGCTTGGTGTCTGTCATTATATCATTCCTGTATCTTTTGCTTGAATTGTTCCTCCCACTGACATCTCTGCAGTGTGGTTCAATTACCTAAGGTATACTTCATGATAAAGAATCAGCAGCATTACTAATGATTATTGTACAGCATTTATCAAGATTATACAACAGACATTTACTCAAAATGAAACTATTTCAGTATCTATTTAAAACCTTTTTTGATAAGTTTATGAGATACTGAGAAGGAAAAAACAGGGTATTGTCATATCAAGCTCTTTAGTATTTTAGGGGTCTTGAAACAAATAACTGACAATGAAGAATATTTAACAGAATTAAAGGTAGTACTTACTAAGCAGGACTTATCACTGAATCACTTTACCTCACTGTTCTTTGGAATTACTTCCAGAAAAAACTCACATGTGTTTAGTGGGTTTACCAATTAACAAGCAAGCAAACAAACACTGCTAAAAATTATAATAATATAAGGTGCCATGGCTTTCAAAGAGACAAAGAGAAGTTTGGGAAGTTTCTTGCCCTTAACCCATTTTTCTAGAGCATACTACTACCAAATAACAGGCATGCAGAAGAAATAAAGACCTTTCATCTAACCTTGTAATTCAATGAATATAGTACATAGATAAGAATTTTTACAGTCATCAACAGTACATAGATAATAATGTTTCCATAGTCATCAACCTTTGTATCATGCATTATTTCTCGCTGCACCCAAAACTGATTTTAAGTCTTGTTATATATACATGCATGACTATATAAAGCTGCTATGTATCCATTGTTATATTTGTTGTAACATATGTATTAGTACATACCTACTATTGTACTATGTTGCATATCAAGTATTATAAATGCACTTTTATATGTATATATGTGTTGGTAAATATATACTGTTTTCATATATGCAAACAGCCGAAGTGTATGCATGTGTGTGCATATATATTTTTATGTATGTATATATATATATATATATATGTATGGGGGGCCTACTCACTTTATATCATCTTTTCTTTTAAATCCTAACTATATATACTTTAACATTAGATACCCATTTTCATTTTGCAGTTACACTGCATCATCATTTGTAGCAGTATGGACTACATTGTGCCTCTGAGCCATGTGAGTTTTACAAGTTGGTAAGTCCTTGTTTTTCACAGTTTTTCTGAATATCTTTGACTGATTCAAAGTGAAAAATGTTGGTGTTGTGCCATTGTTTGCCATGGCCCCTTCCTCTTCCATTGCCTTCATCCTGGAATAACACATGCCAGTCATATGCATCATATTTCAAAAAGCTTCCAGCATTTCCTTACCATTAATATTTAACCGCTAAGAAAATGCATTCTAAACATTGCCAAGTAAAACATATGAATCTTAGTTATCTTAGCAAACATTCATGCATTGATACCAAAAATCGTGCTCATTACCAACTTCTTTTCAAACTACAGTCATTATGAAAAACACTAATTGCCTGTAACATTACATACCTTTCTTTGGTGTTAAAGCAAAGAAAAACATTGGATACTTAATATTGTACATCTAAAAAGTAAAGAAATATGCACAGATGTTGGCTCAGTATCTCTAGTATACCTCAGTTTTAATTTGCCCAATAGAAAAACAGGCTCAACTTACTAATTTATAATTTATAATTTATCCAGCCCTTCCTTCTCCTCTAGCAGTCCTTTAAATCAAATATTTTCCCTCCAGCCTCAGTCCTCCTAATGCATAATTTCTTTTTTAAACTCTCAAATTCAGTTAATTTCAATATATTTGTGTCTTTCTAGTCTTGATGCTCTTACACAAACTACCCAATGGCTTAATCGCATTCACCATCTCCGCTTCTGTTTCCTTTGCTTCTGAAATATAACTAGCAAGTTCTTAGCTCACTTCTTTAATTTCATTTTCAAAAGTTTCCATCAGCTTAACCTATGATTCCTCACCAGAAATCTGCTACCAACTGCTGGTCTGCCATTAAAAATGCTCATCACTTGCCATTTTGTCTGCTCTCGTGGTCAGCAACTTTGGGGATTTCATTTTTTTACAGACTTATTCCTAAAGTTCTTATAGTTCAAAAAAACAGTCGAGTCCTAACAGGCTGAGCAAACTTTTGTTCCATAAAAAACAGGTAAATAGTGATAAAACTGTGAGCGCTTTCGGGATAACCCTTCATCAGACAATGTAACAGCTTTCATGAAAGCTATTTAAATACATTTAAAAACACAACCACCAATCATCTCACTGCTGCCCTCCTTTTCCTAAGGGCTGGTATTAAAGGTATACATGTATTCAATCCTAGAGGATGGTTTGCTGCTAGTTCATAATCCAGTGTAGTTCATAACATTCAGTGACATTCACTATGTCACCCCCCCTTCTACTCACATGAGTAACCTGTATAAACATGAACTTTAAAATGTGTGTTGAATTCTTAGAAGTATGCACATACAGAGCATTCCGTTCATCTTTCTGTCTAATGCTGTACAAGTGATGTTGTATTCTAATTTTCAATTTACAATTAGTTTTCCCTACATAGTAACTGGGGCATGACTGACACATCACTATATATATCACATTTTCCGTATGGCAGTCTGCAAATAACTTAAATATATATTCCTTTTTGTAACAAAAGCAAAACACAGGAGTATAGATAGGCATGTAGAGAAAGTCCACATCGATGAGTATTCGTAATACTAAGGTACTCAGAACAAGGCAGTCCACATCAGCGAGTATTTGTAATAATAAGGTATTCAGAACAAGGCAGTCTTCACTTCACCAAGTAGATAAAAACTTCTATTTATTGGACAAATAATCAAAGTCAGCAAGCGCTTTCACCCTTGTGGGCTTCTTTAAGCCAAAACGCTTCACATTTTTTGATTATTTGTCCAATAAATAGAAGTTTTTATCTACTTGGTGAAGTGAAGACTGCCTTGTTCTGAATACCTTATTATTACGAATACTCGTTGATGTGGACTGCCTTGTTCTGAATACCTTAGTATTACGAATGCTCGCTGATGTGGACTTTCTCTACCTGCCTATCTATACTCCTGTGTTTTGCTTTTGCTACATTACTATTTTATTACAGGAGTGTTTACTCCTGGGTAGCAAAATTTGACGTTTTATATATTCCTTTTTGTTTATGGGGAGAACAAAGCTATTCTTATCACTAATCATGAAGCATGTCTTACAATGCCTACAAGGAAAATACCTATTCTATCTGATGTTAACATAGTTTTATTTTTATTTCTCATTCCTGGTTCTTTACACAACATATCTTTCAGATTACTGCTGTGTCTAAAACCAAAGCTTGGTTCTTTGTCCACTATATTTCTGAGTCTATTCTCACTTAACAAGATTTTCCAGTTTTGTTTAATTATTTCGCAGACCCCATTAATATTGTCACTATATTGTAACATAAGCCTATTTTTATTACTTCTTTCTATGTTACTATTTTGTATCATTGTGTTATTCTCATGGCTTTGTGTCTCTAACTTTAAACCATGGTCTAGCCTTTCCCTTTCTATCTCTCAACTATTTCTAGCCCCTCTTGCATCAGGTTATTTGTGTAGCCCCTTTGTACCATATGGTTCTGTAAACTCTCCAGCTCTTTTTCAAAGTTGGCTTCTTCTGTACATAGTCTCGATGTACGTAAACCCTGTCCCACTACTATGTTTTTAAAAGTACATCTAGTGTGCATACTTGAAAATTCTAGATAGTGATTGCTCCAACAAGTTTTCTTATATAGAGAGGTTGACATACCAGTCCCTATATCATTGGTTATTCTTACATCCAAAAAGTCCACAGATTTAAAATCACTTTTTACTGTAAACCTTAGAAAATCAGTGGTTGTCTCTAGATGCTTAACAAGCCTTGTCAGTTCATTCTCACTATGTTGCCATAAAATGTAAACATCATCCACAAATCGAACATAATGCAGTAAATAGTCACTCCACCATTGGTCATTAATAAGTACATTCATTTCTTCCCAGTACGCCAACACTAGGTTGGCATATGAGTTTGCACAGAGTGTGCCATAGCCACACCCTGTTTTTGCCTATAGTATGTACCATTACACATAAATACATTATTTTCAAGTATGAGCTGTAGATCATCTAGAATTAACTGGTTTGTTCTCCCATCAAATACTTTCTTTAATTTTAGTACTTCTCTGATGGCATTTAAGCCATATTCATTACTAATAACAGTAAAAAGGTTATTGACATCAAGAGTGACCATTAATACACTGGCCATTGTTTTGTTTTCCACAACCTCTGATAACATATTCAAAAAACTGTCTTGTGGCTTTTAATATTTGTGGGTAACACTGCATCACTATTTTCAGTTTAGTTTCCACCCATATGGATAAGTGTTCTGTTATCCACCCCCTACCTGAAACTATCAGTCTCATGGGTGGTGGTATTACATTTTTGTGGATTTTTGAAAGCGCTTTAAATATTGGTGTCACAGGATGTTCAATATGAAAAAAGTCTAACAAATCTTGTTCCAACAACCCCTGTCCCTTAAGTTCTTCAAGTTTTGCTCTCACTTTACAAATTATATTTCTCAACATTATAGGAGAAACACTTGAATAAGCTTGTGCATCTTTAAGTAAGTCATTCAAAGCTGAGATATATGCTGCAGTATTCAAAACAACACCCCCACCCTTGTTCGCTGACTTAATTACAATACGTTCATCTTCTATCAAAGAATTTAGTGCTTCCTTTTCAAAAGCATTCAAGTTATCATATTTACTATAACATTTATCAAAATAATTTCTAATTTCAAATTGACATGTCCTTAAAAAGTTTGTATTGTTGGGTTTATTGTTGGTACAAATGTACTTGGATTTTTTAACATTGTACATGCATTCATATTATTGCCATACATTTCCCTCAGTGCTATATTGCACCCAAACATATGAAAATCTACATCACTTACTTTTGAGCCTCTGCTCGGTATAAAAGTCAGTCCTTTCCCCAAAACTAGTAACTGTTCTGGGGTTAAAACCACGTTAGATAAATTAAATACATTATAGTCACCCATAACAGTCAATCCACTATTTTCCGACTCTTCACTTCCCTCTGTTGGGAGCGGCCTCTCTGGTGTTCATTCTTTTTGTGCACAGGTAAGGGGAAAGTGGGAAAATTCAACCCCTTTCCCATTTCTGTCAAGTTAAAAGTTTTAGGCCTAGCTCCTAGCTGTAAATTGTCTGGTTGTGCTGAGCTTACTGGCTCCACATCCTGCAACTGATTCACCATGCTTGTTGTTGCTTCTAGAGAGGACAAAACCTCTGTAGGCATCACATCCAAATTATTCACCTCACTTCGTTGTTCCTGACCTGGAATAGATGTTGACCTTCTCCCTTCCATCATCCGTGGGTGCTGAAGGTTACCAGTTCTTTCCTGTGGTTCCCTCGGCCAGGTAAATATTTGTCCCTTAAGAAAATCCTGATAGTCCCTGTGAATTTTCTTAATTTTATTTGCCTGCAATTTATTTTCAAACAGTTTAATACTGTCAACAACTTCTGCATATTTATTCAATTGGAACCCAGTGGTATACTGTTCCAGTTGTTTTTGTGCTTTCTCTATATCACTGCATAATAACTGCTCAACAGGAGAGAAATATTCTCGACATTAATCTGTTGCCACTATGCAAGTAAATCAGTTAACATCAGAAACATCTCTCTTTGTGCTGGCATACATAGTACTTGGACTACATTGGACTTACATTGTTTTTTTGGCAAGCGAGTCCTTAAGTAGAGGAAGAGAGAATTTTTATTTACTTCTTATAGTTCTAATCATGAGACATGACTGCACTTCACTTATAACAATATTTGATTCCAGATATCTCTTAAATTAAATTCATTAAGTTCAAAACATCTGAACTTTTTGTTTAGAAGTTAACTTTGTTTTTTATACATTTATGTCTTTGACTTGGGTTATGGCTAAAAAACATCAGCAATTGATCAAATTATCAAAACTGTTAACAAATGAAACAAAAGTACTATCATCCCATGATGTAGTGGAACAGTATCCTTCACAATGCTGGAGATCTGAGTTTGATTAGCTGTCAAGTGGTCACAGAAATTGCTGGGATAGAGGGAATGGAGCTACCAGAGGTCATCACTCCCTCCCTGTTAAATACTTTCCCCAGGATTTAATAAACTCCATGTAGGCACAGTGAAGAGCCTACAAGGAATGTGTCCATGTACATGGCCATGTTTCCCCCTCAGCAGCATACCATGCATATTAATAATAGCATGCTGCCAAGCTAGAGCTGAGGAACATGGATATTGAATCAGTAAAAGGAGAGGTTTAGCTGCTAACCATGGTTGTAGATGAGTCTAAGGCTCCTTACAATGGTCCCCACCTCTGTAGTAATGTTGTGAAGTGTGTCAAATTTGTAATATGTCATTTCAATGATGTGTTACATTTCCCTGTTTTTTATAATTTTCTTTTTTTTTTCTTTTTTTTTTTTTAACTATATGTTTGCATGGCACAGCGCGGAGCGCAGCAATGCCAGGCTGTGCTCACATATAGACAGCTGACACCTGCTAGACATCTAAAATAGGAACTGGATGTAATCAATAATTATAATTACATTTTTTGTATTTTCCAATTTTTTTTAATTGCCTTTTGCACAGGGCACAGCGCAGCAAAGCTGAACAGAGCTCATACATACATAGCCAACACCTGCCAGACATCTAAAAATAGAAACCAGATGTAATTAATTATTTATTTAAAGTTTTGTTTATACATGTTTACATGTGTTTACATGTGTTTGCATGGTTTGTTGTTCAGCAATGCTAACAGGTAGCTCAGTAGTATGTGTAGGTACACCAGTTTTCATAATATCCAAGTAGTTAATAGGTAGAGTTACAACTATATGTGTAGTAGATCCTGAGTTCGAATCCATAGCAGATAGAACATGTCTGTAATGTGCTGCACTATTTTTCTATAATTTAATAATAACATTGTAAAATATGGCACTGCTGTGCTCTGCTGAGCTCTGCTCAAGTATGCTAAGCACCACATAAATCTGTTAATGGCTGCTAATGTTTGTGCAGTGCTAAGCTTCACTAAAACCACTGTTCTGTGAGTTTTTGTACTGCTCAGTTCTGCTTAGCTGGTTTGCATGCTGCTAAGTGACACAGCACTTTTTTGAATGTTGCTCAATGATGTGTAAGGGTTGAAAAGCAGCCTATATTAAGTGCAGTAGGTAGTAATTCTGCAGAAACTATTGGAGCTCAATCAACTGTCGGTATGGCTGGTGGTGTTGGTGAAGATGTGCACTTTCAGGCACAGTGGTGGGGCATTCAAGAGTCCAGGGTCATGGTTTGGCTCCTTGTAAAAAAACATGCTGATACGCTGCTGCAGGGTTATTTTCAGGGCTCAGTGTGTAAGGCGGAGGCCTGGGACCAGTTGGCCAGAGAACTCACCAGTGTTACTCTTCGTCTCATGCATTGCCATGGTTTTCCGATAGAGATGACAATAATAGAATTGGTAACAATAGGCATAATGATATGCATAGTAGGTTATGTATAACACTTAAGTATAGTAATAACATTGGGGGAATATGTGAGATCATTAAACATAATTGGAAGGTGTTACTAAGTGATGAGAAAATAGGAGACATTGTTGGGAAGAGACCTGCTTTTGGATTTAGACGTAATAAAAATCTGAAAGATTTGCTCTGTCATGAGTATAATTCATATAAGGAAAACAGGATCATATCACAGCAGAAAGGTACATTTGCCTGTAGACGCTGCAAAGCATGTCCGTATATTATGAGTGATAATTTGTACATACACCCATTGACCAAGAGAAAATATACACTACATCAATATGTAGATTGTTCTACACAGAATCTCATCTATTTGGCACAGTGTAGGATGTGTACTTCCTTCTATGTGGGGAAGACCAATTGTAAATTGAAAGATAGAATATTAAAACATCTTTCAGCCATCAGGCTGAAAATGTACATAATGCATTATATCAACATTCAGCAAAGTATCAAGATCACACCTTTATCTTTATGGTATTGCAAGGTGTTAAGGTTAACATCAGGGGTAGAGATATAGTGGACCTTATAGAGTTTAATGAAACAAAATGGATCATTGAGTTAGATGCTGATAAAACACCTGGTCTCAATGGTTTTATACCTCTAAAACCAGCCCTTAAGAGGCGGGGGGTAAAAAACTGAATGTGGATTGGACATACGTTTTTAAATATTTGTATAAATACTGAGTTATATGGTGTGTATTTTATCTGATGAGGGGCTTGGACCCAAAAGCGCTTATGTACTGATGTTGGTTTTATTAAAGTTTTACTATGGCCTGTTCGTTGTTTGCTCTTTTTACTTTATTTTCTTTCAGTGTTACTGTTATCACCCACACAGGTGAGCAGTGTCGTCACCACCATGATGACCTGAAAAGGTGAAAGATGGGAACCTTGGACACCTGGGTCCAAGAAGCAAGGGCAGGGAATGACCCACAAGTATGTAAGTATGTTTTCTTCTGTCTTAACAAAACGCAAGCTGAATGTCTGCAAAACTGGTGTGCATAATAGTGTGCTTCTCTCCCAACAGCTGCAGCTGAGAGGGCTCACAATGTTCAGTCCCATGCCAGGCACCTGGCCAGGTTGCACCATGAGTGTGGTAAGTATGGATGTATTATGCCAAATGTAGTACAACAGGCATGAAGGAGTAAAGCATTAACCAAAATAAAGTATTTACAAGAAAGTCTGTACTGCAATAAATGTGGAATTAGAGGTATAGTGCAATAAATAAATAACTGTAGTTCAATAAAAACAGGAAACAATACCAATAATAGCAAGGATTGTTGCACATCAGGATTGTCTTGTCATAACCATTGCAGTAGAGCTGTATGCATTGAGTCTGTAAGGTAAGGTTGCTGCAGTCAAGTATAACACTGTAATAGCTATAGGATGCAAATCTAATGGCCTGCAAACTGTATTGCTTAAGTCACAGTACTGTTCAAAACTGTCTCTAGGCCAGTATCTGTCACATAATGCTCTCTCTTCCACAGACTTCAGGTAATAAAGGTATATGGGTGAAGTAGCCCACTCCATGGCCAGATATCGTGTGTGGACTACATATATTTCAAACCAATAACTAATCTGTGTTCACCAGCATTGTTGAAAGTGAAATAAACCTGTAGTCATATATGTAGTATGGTTGTATACCATGCATGTGTGTTCTACTGTCACTGCAGTCTAGTGTAACACTGTAACAGTACTGGAATGCTAGAGGAATATCGTGTAAATTGTATTGCTCAGTTCATAGTATGTTTCCAGGTGATCTCCAGGCAAGTATCAGTCACCCAGTGACTCAGTAGCTGAGTCTGTTAAAGTCATTGTACACAGTACATTTTGCCACACACAATCCTGGGTTCGAATCCAGTAGTATGTAGCACTACATTTTCAGAATCAGTCATGTAATGCTCACATTTTCTCTCTCTTTCCAGGAACACAAAAGTGTTATGGGTGAGTTAGCTCATATTATGTGCATATATTGTGTTTAGATCTCACAGAATGTTACAATAAACACCAAGAACGTGGTCATCAGCATTGTTGATTCAGAAATAAATTTGTGTAATCCCAGTATGGCTGTATCTCTTGCATATCTGTACTATGCTGTGCAGTCAATTATTAAATTATTTGCAGATGTCCCCTGCAGTCACAGCTATTAAGTTCTACTCCCATGCCTGCCAACCTAGACAGCCATGACAGCTGTCTAGGTTACCCACTTTACCCAAACATGCCTCTCAAGTGTCACAATTTCTCGTAAAGTAATTAAAACTGACTAATCCATCTGTCACATGTTTACTACATAAATTGTTACCTGGAATGCAATGTATTACAAATCCATCATTAAATAAGTTCACATTATGTGAATCCATTCTGTGTAGTTGTGTACCTCAGTTTAATGCTTGGCCCTTAATGCCCCATATGCATTACTGGTATGTATTATTATGATGTAATATTAACATAATTTGTAAAACTAACTATATTTTGGAAAATTGTGGCTGATTATTGTTATGTGTTATTATGATGCAATATTAATATATGTTGTTAAATTAACTACTGTGTTGGCGTTATAGTTTACTTCACACTATCATGCTGTTACCATATGGACTGTTATGTTACATAATGTTGTGTTGCACATAATATACATTAATATGTATTTAGATTAATAAACATGATGATCCATTCTGTTAATACTAACAATGGTTTGGTTATTACTAACCGCAACATATTGCTATAACTCATATACCAGAGCACATCAAGGTAGGCCGGTTCTGGCTGAACCCCCTAACTTGACTCATCCAGCTATGGCACCAGGTTCCATCACATCTGGAACCCAGACTGGTGGTGCTCCCTCTGCTGCCCTTGCACTACCTGCTGTGTTGGGTACTACCACCCCAAGGGACGGGGATGGGCCCCCTCTGGTAGTGGTGGCGGAGAAAGACTAGTCACCCAGGATGAGTTACCTGTCCTGGTGTGCAGGATAGTCCACCATGGCTATGACTAGCACCTGCACTGGATCGAGGGCATGTTGGCCAACCTGGTGGGGCAGCCTCACCCTGGTCCCCAACCTCCAGCACAGCCAACCTCGGGGCAGAGAAGGAGCAGTGCCAACACATGAGTCATGCTGCTGCCATCTGGAGGCACATGGGACTTGGATTCCCCAACACCCTCCGTATCCAAGGTGTTCACCCCCTCATGTGTCACACACTGCCCCTATCTGCTGTCTTGTCCATCTTGTCTGTTTGCAAATGCATCCTCGCCTACCCAACTTACCTCCCCCAACACGTACCTATGTCCCTTCCTCAACATTCAAATCTCACCTTAAAAAAAACACGGGCACCTGTCCCAAAAAAAAAAAAAAATTGTCCCATACAGAGCTCTTCATTTTGCACACATCTCCACCACTGGACACATGTAATTTGGTCCAATTGGCTTGACAATGCACTTATGTTGTCATCACCCTTTTTTCTGGGGGTGACAGTTCAAATTCAGATGCAAATTTGTTAAAGTGCACAGTTGCTGCTGTTGAAGAAATGGATAGCTATGGCTCTTTCCTACACCCTTTGTGCACATCCCTACCTGCCTTTCACTATGTTTTTCCCCCAGCTTGACCCCATTTTACCTCTTTCCTATCTCCCCTTTTTTCTTTTCTTTATATTTTTTTAGTGCAGCGCTGTGCAATGCACTGCATCGCGCACCTTCCCTAAATAGGGCTATAATGACTGTATTTATGTATTTATCATATTGTACAACAGTATTACAAAATAAACACCTTTGCCCATGTTTTGAACCTGAGCCCATCACATCTAGAACACACTGCATTAACCCGCTACACCATGAAGCTCTTTATTAAAACAAGTGATTTAAACAAAACATAAGTGGTTGCCAGTTACAGTCATTAGGCGTGTTTCAGCAGAGCAAACTGGAATTAAAAGTAATGGAATAAATGGAAGTGTACCTTGGACTCTGGTGCAACAGGACACCAACAGACAGCCAAAGACATAATTATGGATGTAAGTGAGGCCTGTGATCATAGGCAAATGTGCCCTTTTATAAGCAACATGTAGTAAGGCCCCTGCTAAGGCATCAGTGGCAAAGTATATGTACAACTGGGACCCTGGATCAGAAATACAACCATATAAAGCCATGCACATATTGATGGATGTGGAAAATGTTTGTCACAGCCTGTATGTGTGCACATATATCTTGCAAATACATCTGCTCTAGGAGTGACTCAGTAGCTCAGTCTGTTAAATGCCTTTTATAGAGTACATTTTGCCACTCATAGTCGTGGGTTCAAAGCCAGTGTTGTGTAGCATTTCAAGTATGTTATTGAGAAGACAGCAATTAATGAATTACTCATGTACTCCTTATCCACACAAAGCAATGCAAGTTTAATAACTGCTTTTCAGTGCTGGAAGCCACAGGCCTGCAGTTATAGACACTTCACATATCCGTATAGCATAAGTATATGTCATCTAGTACTCTGTTACTGACACAGTTGCCTAGCATATGTACCATATACACATGCCATACTTGAAGTGTAAAGGGTACTCCCACCCTGGCTCTGCCTTGACAACAAGGCTGACACAGCTGCAGCTACAGTTTCTCATCCTCCAAAGTGTTCACACGCTCTGCCTATGCCTATTACCTGCAGCAGCAACTGCAGCCTGGGGTACACACAGCTCTATGTAAAGATTTCTGCTACAGACAGACCTACCCTCTGCAACAATGTAGTCTCCTCACCCCAGTATTGTCCATCTTAACAGCTAAGAAAGGGACCCAGGTCTACATGAAGGCCTTATATATTCCACAGTGATAGCATGTCATTGGCTAATGATATTGCAGTTCAGCTGTGTTGGCTACAATTAATATTTCAGAACCACAGATTGGCTTAGAGGTAATCACCTGCTGATGGGGAGCATGTTTAAAAGGCAGGCAGCTGGCAATGGGGAACCATTCTGTATGAGACCTTACTCACACAGAGCACACCTTTGCAAGACATTAGTAGCAGCACATTTCAACAGAGGAGTACTGCACTCTACCAGGTATGCAACTGTTTTTTGTGTATAACAAGATATAGATAGGAGGATACAGGTATGGGGAATAGGGATTACAGCAGTAAGTCTGTCTTACACCTGTGGTAATGACATGTCATTGATATCCCGCTGTGTTACACCTGCAGGGGACACATACAATACTCCAGGGTTGCATTGTCTTTTCTC
Organism: Protopterus annectens; assembly: GCF_019279795.1. Classification (NCBI taxonomy): domain Eukaryota; kingdom Metazoa; phylum Chordata; order Ceratodontiformes; family Protopteridae; genus Protopterus; species Protopterus annectens. Next base: position 907,264,642 of record NC_056746.1, read on the forward strand.
ATTGTAGCACACTGCTGTTGTTGGACTGTCCCTTCATATTGGTTGTAATAGCACCTGCTGTTTGTCTGGCACTGGTCTTATGAGATATTAAAGCACAAACTGAAGCAGATAAACACAAAAGCCAGAAGAAGTAGCTGAACTGAACCCACTCAAAGTATTGCAGGCTGCAAATCACCACACAGTTGTAGAATGCAGAATCCACTTTATTAACTTCAGACAAAAAATCCAAGGATGAGCTCTTTCATCCAGAAACATCTAGACTTCATCAGACAATTTACCCCACATAGTTACTTCCTTCTTATACAGTCCAAACAGGAAGTTCCACCCAGTTATAAACTAATGAATTATGTCATTAAAAGCACAATATTTACAGTCACTGAATTTAAAAAGCAGACAAACTATACAAACTGAAAAAGTTCATGGAACACACCACCCTAAAAACACACTATATATAAACACTGCTTCATAAAAATGACAATTTACAATAAATATTTAAATATGTTGAATGTGTTAAAATAATAAATATGTGTGATTAAATACTAAAAACTAGACATAGTAGAAAATGTTAAGATAAATAAATACAGTTAACATAAATACTGAGCATGTGATATTAAAATGTTAAAATGTTAAAATGCATAATGGAGAAATATATATATATATATATATATATATATATATATATATATATATATATATATATGTACACACACACACACACACACACACACACTATACTGGTCTATTTTGAGACATGACAAGAACATCAGACCACTAATAGGACCGCAACCTATTATAGTATATAGGAAAGGCAAGAATATGAAAAACATATTTGAGAGTAGTAACTCTTACCCAAACCACAGGTCAGGTTCTATGAACAAATGTGGTGGATGTAACTATTGCAGTTACATTAAAGAAGGCAATATTTTTGACATTAATAATACTGAAATCAGAATCAATCAGAAATACAACTGTAATTCAGAGAAAGTGATATACTGTGCCATGTGTACCACCTGTTCTTGCTTTTACATAGGCAAGACTGATAGAAAGTTAAAAAATCGTATATACGAACACCTATATGACATAAGGAATAAAAAATAAACAAATTCTCTTAGCAAACATGTTTTGGAGTATAAGGACCATAAGTTCCAAACTTTTATTATAGACAATATCAATACCAATATGAGGGGTGGTGCATGATCACTATTACTTGAGAAAAGAGAATTATACTGGCAATTACGTTTGACTGCAGGGAACTGGCCAGGCCTGAATGAGCATATTTCAATTAGCCCAATTTTAAAATTAAGGGCACTAGAAAGATAAAATGTGTGTGTGTGTGTGTGTGTGTGTGTGTGTGTGTGTGTGTGTGTGTGTGTGTGTGTGTGTGTGTGTGTGTGTGTGTATATATATATATATATATATATATATATATATATATATATATTTCTCCATTATGCATTTTAACATTTTAATATAACATGTTCAGTATTTATGTTGTGTATTTATTTCTCTTAACATGTTCTACTATATCTAGTTTTTAGTATTTAATCACATATATTTATTGTTTTAACACATTCAACATATTTAAATATTTATTGTAAATTGTCATTTTTATGAAGCAGTGTTTATATATAGTGTGTTTTTAGGGTGGTGTGTTCCATGAACTTTTTCAATTTGTATAGTTTGTCTGCTTTTTAAATTCAGTGACTGTAAATATTGTGCTTTTAATGACATACTTAATTAGTTTATAACTGGGTGGAACTTCCTGTTTGGACTGTATAAGAAGGCAGTAACTATGTGGGGTAAATTGTCTGATGAAGTCTAGATCTTTCTGGATGAAAGCGCTCATCCTTGGATTTTTTGTCTGAAGTTAATAAAGTGGATTCTGCATTCTACAACTGTGTGGTGATTTGCACCCAGCAATACTTTGAGTGGGTTCAATTCAGCTACTTCTTCTGGCTTTTGTGTTTATCTTATGAGATATTATTTGGTGGTTGGCCTTAGGGGACACACCACCGTAGACTGGAGTGTTGGGTGTATGATCATATAGCAGAATCTCTCATGGCACACAGGGAAATACCTCAGTATTGATACTATCTTGTTTGGATACACACAAGTTGTATGTTGTCACAATGTGGGGTATGACATGTGTGAGCAGGCAGTGGATAATGCCTGCTATTTTGCCCTTGCTGTATCTGCACATAGTGGATGTCCATGTAGCTGATCCTGTAATGTGTTCTCCTTGTGTTGTCCTTCAGGAATAATGTACCACAGATGACGCCCACCCTTCATGGATGTAGAGAATGAGATAATATTGCAAGGACTAAGGCAGCATCACAACATCCTGCTGTCCAGGGAGAGACATAATAGGGAACAGCAGGCTGCAATGTGGTCAGACCTTGTCCATGATGTGAATGCCACAGGCCAGCAGGGCAGGACATATGAGCAGGTTTGCACCGGGCAACTGATATGATTAATGCTGCACGATGATGGGAAGCAGATATAGCCAGGAACCATGCTGTCACTGGTAGAGTGCCTGCAGCAGATCAAGAACTTTCAGCCACTGAGGACTTCCTGGTGTACTTAGGCACATGCCACAGCTCCCAGGCATCCATCACCCAATACATCGTGGAGGTGGGTACCACAGTTTCCACAGCTGAGAAAAGTGCAAGTAAGCTTATTGTGATCACCATTGTAATACTGTAGCAGTCAGGGTGTCAGGCTGTAGATACTTTTATGTGGGGGTTAGGTCTTTGTTCTTTGGGGGGGTGTAACCCCAGGTATACAGTCATATGCAGATTGAGACCAATACAACAGTAACAAAGTAGATACTGTAAATGTGAGATATATGGACATATTACCTTCTTTTGCTGCAACATGCAGTGGTACTGACATTACCCCACCCTCAACTTTTCACAAGTCTGTCAGGTATTGTCCAAGGCTGTGGTGTTGCCCCTGCTAAGTATGACATTTGTTTTGTTAAGGAACAATTATAGTCTAGTATGGTTAAAGGCCAGTATAATGCCCTATGTAGACATAATTATGTGTGTCAACAGCGTAGGATGTTTTTAAATGCCAGTCTGGAGGTGGTACCTAAGGTTTCAAGAGGGTGTAGTTACAGGAGTGTAGTTCAACAAACAGATACACTTTGGCAGTTACATGTAAGAGCAGATAGGGCTCCTGGTTTAAATGAGGCAAGGAATCTAAAATGCCTTTTCAAATACTACAGGCTGAAGGTGAATACATTAGGCTGTGTAATATGTATTTCCATATAATTTCTTAAGAGACTTCTACCTGATTTTATGTGTTTTTCCAATTATTGTTGTCATACTGAGTAATTAAAAGGTTAATATAACCAGGCATGCTTGACTTGATTTACTTCAACTGATCGTTATAAATGCCCTGAGTTGAATTTGAATTGTGTTCCGAGGTAGTGCTTTGTGGATGAAGGCGGAGAAGGAAGTTGTTTGACCGCTAATCCAGTTATGGGTCTTCGTTGTTATTAGCCCTGGATGCTTGTCATACACAGTGGTGCAGGTATTAATGTACTGCTTTTTTCATTCTTATTGCAGGTGACCCTGGGGGTTAGTCTGTCCCCTACACACCGTGATGTCAGTGTCTCCTCAGACACTGATGATGGTGGCCACAATGAGGCACAGTTGGGGGTGTCCAGGACTGAATCTATCCCAGAGGTAGACATCACCCTTCTGCCCCCATTGTCACTGCACACTGTCTGTATGCCCACACATACCCCATCCCTGGAGGCCACAGATATTGAACAGTCAGAAGGTGGAGACATTGAACAGAAAAGTGTGGCAACTATGGATCCAGTGAGTGTAGACACTGGCCATAGCCAGAGAGCTGGCGAGGTCCCACACAGGCAGATTGACAGGGGTGTTTGTAGGAAGCCTGCTGTCTGTCCACCATCTGTTGCAGGTGTCACATCATGGGTCACCTGGTACATGTTTCGGGCCATCATAGAGGCACAGGCAAGCTCTGAACAGAACACCAGGTGTGTGCTTAGGGTTATGGATGCTCCACAGTCTGACATCTGTGACATCCTCCATCATATGGGGACACTCTGGATCAGTTTAATGATGCAGTGGACAGACAGTGGGCTGAGACAGCATCTGTCTTGGACCACACATTGTCTATGCTTGAACATGTGGTTAGAGTTGAGCATCAGACCCATGGACGTAGGTCAGCAACTCCATCTGTTGACAGTCCACGTGGCCATGCACACTCACTCTCCCATAGTGGCAGTACATCCAGCTCTACAGATGGGAGTGTGCTGTCTACACCATGACATGTCAGGCCTTCATGGTCTTGGGAGGTCCCATGGGGGACATGGTCCCAGCAGACAGCAGTCACTGTCAGGTACTAGCACCACTTCTGACCTTGAGCATGGAGGTGCCAGAGCAACTCCTGGCAGAGCCAGTTCCTGTGTTCAGGACCAGAGATGGTGAACTGTCAACTCTACTATGTATGATCCAAAGCTGTCCAACATACACACATGTAGGGCTAGCACTAAGCTTGATGGTGTACATGCATACACTCACATACCACGGTCAAATGTAGGTCACCTACAGACACACACAGCACCTCTCCATGGTCCATCTTACATGCTTCCTCCTGACTCACACACATGCTGTCTACTGTTTGGGCCAGCCTAGGCCTCCTGCATCCCTACACAACACCTTCTGCAAGTGATGATACCTGTGCCACATCCCTTGACATTGATGCAGGGAAATGAAGTTATAGGTGTGATGCACAGGGTGACTATATTACTTGACATGTACTTGTGTAATGTAGTGTTGGTTCACCATGCCACTTGTAGTGGTTAACGAGAGACACTGTATGCTGGAACTTGTCGCAAGTATGCCATGTTTATTTGTGGACCTTATGTGGTCCTTATGCTGTATGTTGTTGAATTGGCTGTATAGTTACAGATTGACAGGTGTGTCTTGGGTCTGTTCATGTTTCTGTTACAGGGGTCTGTTGGGATGACCTATGGATACACAGCTGAAATAAAGCAGCACAGGATGGCATGTCAGCACAGTGGACATATGTCGTCAGCAGGGAACAGCACTATAACTGCATGGCTGCATAGGTTCATATGTGTATAGCAGGCTAACACGGACAATGTTGGCATTCAGCATACTCATGCATCCGTAATCTGTGAGAAGGTCTGCTACCCTTCATAACTGTCACCGGGGTTTTGATGGAGATGATGCATCTATATATATCCTGTGTCCAGTACCAACAGTTGCTGATTGTTGTGTTTGCATCCCAGTGTGTAATCTGCACATGATGTGTCACAGTAGATTTGTGCATGACATGCATGGGAGGCTTGTTTCAAGTAGGGTGAACTGCCTGTGTTACATACCCATGTCACCAGCATGTACTATGCATATCACACTGATGTTGGTGTGTAGTACAGGTGACATGTGTTAGTGACGTGTTAGTCCTGTCATGGATACACAGGAGGTACACAGTGGGAACTGGTACCTCCATGTATAGAGCCATACATACATATCCCCTCCAAAGCATTTTGGAGACAGACTACCCATGTACAGTCCTGACATGGACTCCATAGGACATGTTCTATATAATGTGTGCTGGTGTACCTTGGAACCTATGTGGCTACTACAGTTGTATGATATGCCTGTGTAGTGACATAACAAAGGTGCCATTGCACACAATGATAACTGTGATGACTGCCACATTCACTATACCAGTGCCAGTCTGGGATGTATGTCCTAAACCTGTCAGTATTGGTCGTACAACAGTGAATGCATCCACATCTTTCCAACCAGTGACAGTCAAAGTCTACAGTACTCTCTGTGTTCAATTCATATACCCCATGGTTTCATAACATGTTGCAAAATGCTCTAACAGGCTTACACAAAAATATGGCTACATTGCGACTAGCATCACTTCCAGTCAGTGCATACAGGACATGCCAAGGCGCAGTACTTGTACATTACACAAACTAGGCCTGTGTTGACCAGCATCTATGGCCTGCAGTGTGATATTGCTTCATACTATTATCTGCATCTAATATCCTAGCAGTGGGATAACTGTAATTATTCTAGCTATGTTTGTACAGTTACCAGTATGACCATATGTGTCTGCTTGCAATTACATAGGCATACCTGTGGGCAGGGACAAGTTGCCCTGTCCATAGATGCATTGACAACATTATACATTACAGCACCTGCTCACCTGTGTCTGTCTATGTGGTGACATCCAGCAGGCACGGGGGTCTGTGGCTAAGTGGAATTTGTACTGTTGCACTCTTAGCTTGGATCCTTTGAGCAACAGTATGGCTGTATGATAGTGGAGATTTACTCACCATTATTAGGGTATGTCGGACTATACAGACATCCACAGACATATGTATGTATATAACAGGGATGTGTATATATATATATATATATATATATATATATATATATATATATATATATATATAACTGTAGCTGCATGTGTGTATGATATGTATGTGTCATGTAGATATATGAGGGGTGTATGTATCATTTTAATATATATATAGCATATATATATATATATATATATATATAAATCAGTACATATCTATTTGACAGTACATAGTGATAGATATACTCTGCATGTGAAAGAGAGAGAGATAGTGACAGATGAATATGTATACATATATCTATACGTATGGACATTTATACATAACAGGTCATTTTGATGAAGGAACAACATGATTGTGCTCATTTTAATTAAGTATGTGGCCATGCCCAGTGGGACTGTTAGTACTTATAAGGTGACTCCAGTCCACACCTACCTGTACTCCAGTTTGGGATTTTGTATGTTACAGACATTAACATCCACCCCTGTTTCTGCAGTACTGCACTTCATTCAAACTGTCCACAGCATTCCCCAGCTGTGTGTTGTACTTAATCTGTGACTGGGGTTGGTAATGTTGCATTACCACTTACTGCAGCACGTTACATTACCAACAGACTGACAGTCTGCATACCTCTCAACTGTCCTGATTTCCACAGAATGTCCAGAGTTTTGCTTCATATGTTTGGTCTGTTCTCATACATTTATGGTCTTCTTGTGAATTATTGAATATTGACGTCACTACATTATACCACTTACAAACATTTGTGTTTCAGATGTTATATCCTTCAGAACATATGTAATAATGCAAAACCTTTATTTCCAGTGACTTTCTAGGTTTATGGGGACAATATTTGAAATCTGCCCCTATGTTTGGGCCTTTGTCCCCCCAATCTTACTGGCTTTGTCCAGATTTCTTGCCCTAAGAGGTATGACAGTCTGCGAAAACACCAACATAGTACAACCTCACATGCAAAATATGTGAGTAATTCCAGATTAGACCCATCAACACCATCACCCATGCTAGCTTCCCTAGTCCACTGAGTTACTCAGATCACCAGACAGAGAGGAGTCATTCATCACATGGTCAACAGCATAAATATGTACATTGTTATCCTGTGTAAGGAGAGACGTACAATGGTGTGAGCAATAACTATGTTACGGCCTTTATGTTGCCTGGTCCACTGATATACCATTGGTAATTTTCTGTTAAAGTAGTTGTATGGATATGCTGCTGTGTTGGGGGTGGGGGAACAATGGCACATGATCTGCTGGGATATACCATAGTCCAAATATCATGTGAGCCCACTGTTTAACATCTCCATTGACTGATGTAGTGAATATTCCAACCATGAGACTGAGTGAATATTAAGGAACACATACTATTGGACTGGGTATCTGTAGTCCCATGTGGATGTTATATCTGTCCAATTAGCCAACTGTATTTCCTTGCATAACAGCAGCAGATCCATACATATGATATATTATAGTAATCCTTCAATAAGTGTGTAGCTTAGAGACTTACCTTGCAAATGCAGCACTTGAGACACTTGTAGTTCAGGGTTGAGTCTGTGTGGTGCAAGCAGTACACAACTAATACATGGATAGGTTCAGGCTGTGTGGGTTGCCTTGCATCAGCAAGTTTACTATATGTATGTGAGTAAGAGTAAGGTGTCAGTCCCTAGGGCCCTACATTGTCAGTGAATGTGCTATGCATTGTCTTTTAGCCAATGCCAGGGTGTACTGGGCATGCCTACATCTGCCTACAGGGACATCATCAGGGGGGCTCCTCCATGTCCTCTTGTGAGTGTGACAGTGGTGACCTAGGCACTGGTTGGGGGCTGTGTATCCCTTCCCTTTGCTGAGCCTGTTGCAGCTGTTTCCACAGGATCATATTGTGTAGCATGGCAAATACTGCAAACATATCTGCACATGTGGCTGGAGAATACTACAGGGCTCCACCAGATATATCGAGGCACTGGAACCATGACTTCAACAGCCCAAACACATGCTCTACGATGTTCCTAGTTTGGCGTGTGCTTCAATATGGCATCCTTCTGTGGATGTGTGTACATTTATGATGCGTGTCATCCACTATTACAGTGTGTAGTCAGCATCCACCAGTAAATGGCCATGTGGGATGTCCCCACATCAAACATCTGGTACAGCTGTGATGCATGCTAGATATGGGAGTCATGATAACTGCCAGGGCTGCCAGCACACGCATTCATGATAATGTCCTGGGCATTGCACACGACCTGGCAGTTGATGGAGTGGTACCCCTTGTGGCTGTCGTAGATTCTACCCTCCTCACCAGGTAATGCTTTGATGTGTACATGAGTGTAATCTCTGGCACCCAGTACCTCAGGGTAGTGTGCTACACAGTAGAAGTGCTGCATGTTGCTGACCCTCGCCAAAGGGGTGAGGGGAAAATAAATGTGCTCACTGACATGTGGTAGCATGGCATCCAGGAACTGGTGGAGTATCCTGGATGCTGATGCCTGTGAGACCCCCATCAGGTCCCCAGTTGGTCTTTGGAAGGTACCTGTGGCTATTATCCTAAGGGCTACACAAACCTTTGTTTCCACTGGGATGGGTTCCCCTCTGTTGGCTCTGGGTCTGAGTTGAGGGTGGTAGAGCTCAGTGAGTTCTTCCAGTATGTCCCTGTCCACCCTGTAATGCTCTACAATATCATGTAGCTCCTGGAAAGTTACCCTGGGCCTGAACACTCTTCTCCTTTTCTGCCTAGGCCTATTATAAGCAGCACCAGCAGCAGCACTAACTTCAGCATCTAGCACATACAGCTGTAGCAGACCTGCAGCAGCCCCTACCATTCTTTCAGTTAAAATTCCCAAGTCTGTACTCCAATGGTGCAGAGTATGGGGGTAAAATCAGAATATAGGGTGTATGCATACTTTATGCTGACTGTGTGATTGGTTACCTGTGATGCATTCCACCTGCCTAGTATAGAATTAACATCTTTAATGGCCTAGTTTAAGTTAAACAAGTGCCTAAACTAATTGATACATCATTTGCTTTTTTAGATACTCTCTGTAACGCGGTGTGCCGCACAGGCCCATAGGGAAACAAAGCTTAACAGTCTGCAGACACACACCCCTAGACTTCCCTGCTCAGCACAGCAGCATGCTACACAAATACATAAAATCACTCACCCTGTAGGTAAACAAAGCGTAGCAATCACTGTACACACCCCCCAAAGTTCCACAGTCAGCCTGGCGGCACACCATGCAATCAGGCACAGCTAAGCTCCAATCAGTTTAGCAGTTCTTGGACACATCCTGTCCTAATGTCAACTACCTCCTCTGTTGACAGGAACATGGTTCTCTACCTACATGGAGGGGATAAGCAGACATGAGTACTCCATTTTGCTATTCAGTAAATCCACATCATTTGCATAGGGATCCGTACTCACAGCCTGGAAACTACACACTTCCAAGCCCTACCATGTTAGCAAAAGCACCAATGCACCATTGTAGATACCCCATGTGGAGTCCTTTAATTCTGTATCATAATATTGATTTGTTTTTTTCCACTTTTTTTGTTTTTTTTATATATAAAGCATGTTTCTGCACTGTGGCGCACCACACAAACATGCCCAGATTATTACAGCCCCTTTTAGCTGTCTACATTCCTGTACAAGGAATTTTTCCATGTACACTACAGACACTGACATGGACTTTGCAGGGCTGCCTATCTGCTTGCTGGATCTATCTACTTGCCTCATTTGCATGAGATTCACCTCTTTATGAGGTGATTTGCATGCTACAGAACTTACCATATTGGCATGAGCGCCGTCCAGCAGTGCTTATTAAATCCCCCCCCCCCCTTTGTTTTTGTTACATATATGACTACTAGGGAAGTCTGGGAACAATCACAGAGTAAGAAAGAGCAAGGGTTGAATTGGTGGAAGATATCACAGGATGATGACCATGTGGAAGTATATAAAATCCTAGAATCATCTTCATACAATGGCTGCAGAGATTCCTCGTCATTAAACTAAGTCAGTTAAGCAGATGAGTTATGGAGAACATAATATAAGGTCAATAGGGACTCCAGTGTCCCACAAATAGATTGGAAAATCAATAAATATTGTACAGCACTATGCGGCTATGCCACGAAGCAGTAGGGGACCGAATAATGTAAAGAAAGGAGTGGGGCAACAACTACAAATGACTGAAGTCCATGCAGAAGTAAATCATAATGCAGGATGTAGTATTCAACATGAGCAGATATGGCACCCTTCACCTCTAGGTCCTACCGTCTAGATAGCCATTCATCTAGTCATCTGAAACACAAGGTCTCACTGTCAAGCCTTTTCAAGAAAGAATCTAAGGATCTTATCTGTATTCTTTGAAAGAATATATATATACATACATATACACACATTTTCCATATCAACCCAGAGACTACTAAAATCAGGTGTAAAAATGATGTTTAATTTCAGTTTCTTTACATGAAACAGATGACCTGCCTGGGTGCAGTGTGATTCAGGTATGTTATATAAGTTGAACCTATCAGTAACTACATCTACTGCTTCAGTTTCTTCCTACTGTGCATTCTCTGATTCCAGTATCTTAAATTATATTAATTTGTTTACAAAAAAACTCTTTCCATCCCCTCTTTTATGCTACTAAACTGCTAAATATTGCTCTTCATTTTCGAAGTACTTTCTACTTGCCCAGAGTGTACTAGTCCCGATCACTACAGAATGTACAATGAACCTGTGGCTATTTTTGGTTTGTATGCTGTGATCCTTCTCTGTGTGTTCTACTGAAAATGTACATAACCTACACAACCTAAATATGTACAAAAAAAAATTTTGGATCTGTTTTTAAAATGTTTTTACTCATGTCTGATAATAATTGTATCTCTTAAATGTTATAATTTAATTGTTATGTAATTGTTGTACTTGCTTTGGAGCTTTTCTCCCCGGGCCTCCGCTGAAAATGGACATATATCCAGTCGGACTATCCCGGTCAACAAATGTAAAATAAATAATAAATAAATAAAATATGCACTGCTGCATACTGAACCTCCGTTTCTGGGGCTCAGTTCCTCCTCCTGCTGCCACACGTGTAAGCTGTTCCACATATTCCACACTTTTCTTTCCACTATGTCTGCCCCTTGTAATCCATGCTTTGCATTTCCTAATGCTAAAACATGCTCATTTCCCAATGCCCATATGCAGAAAACTGACCCTCATCTTCTTCCTCTAAAAAAGGGGGACAGTTATTACTTATTGTACTACTAGAGATCATCTCCCTTCTCAGAGTTCTAGCAAGAACCCAGCTGTGGACAGCACCCTCTGCCTATCTCTACCCTTACTCCATTTGTTTGTATGTATGCATGGACCATACCTCTCAACTGTCCCTTGTTTTCAGGGATGTCCCTGATTTTGACCCAAATTTTAGCTCTGTCCCTCTGAATCCCTCCTAAAACTACTGACTTTGGGCAGAAAGGTGATGAATTATACTTAATGAATAATAACAATAAATAAGAATTAGACACTTCTTTTACTTCAAAAAGGTGTATTAATTCATATGCTCTGATTCTCTCAATGTTTCAACTTAATGGCACTAATATTTTAAAGGTGTCCCTGATTGTCCCTGACTTTTTTTTTTACTTTTCCCTGATTCTGTTCAAATATGTACCTGATTGGTTGAGAGGTCTGGCATGGACTCATGCAATGACAGCTGTGGTGCTGTGCTATTTCCAAGACTATAGCTATATTTGCAATTTTCATGTCCAGAATTTTGGAAGTGTTTGGATATTTTCTTGCCATGGTCATTTTTACTTTAAGTGCATGTTAGAGTGCAGTGGTGTAAAACTGTGGTCATTGTTTAATCTTTTATCTTAATGCTTTAACATACACCACCTTTTATACAGTTAGAGGGAGATTAATCAAGTCTATTTGTCAGGCTGTTTTTCTGGGTGTATATAAACGTAACTCTCAGGCAAGTGTTAACAATCTTTTTCAGCACTGTTCATCAGATTAAAAAAATGCTGGAAATTCAGTATAACAGTATTATGTAAACGGTGTAAGCAGTAATATCTGTAAGAATATGGCCACCAATTCTGTAGTCTGAGCAGAGATATTTATTTTAACGTTTTTACTGTCTGAGTATAGCTGTCATTATTTCAGATCATGACCAAACTTGCTTCTTTTTCCCTATAGCCTAGTTTTGTAACTGATGCTCATAACCACTTCTCATGAGAAGACAATATAATCCCTGCATTTACACGTTAGTCTGATTCAATGGAATGCTGCAGGGGATGGAAGATGAGTTCTGAGGAAATTAATGAATACACTAATCTGGCAGCTCTCCATAAGAGCAGTAGTGAGCAGAAAAAGCTTTGTGGGGGAGGGGTGGACATCATTGATGCATGCATACACCCCAAGTCCTTTGTCACGATACTGCATGTTTGTAGTCCTGAGATGGGTTGGTAGGACTTATGAAATGCACTAGTCTTGGTATCCTGTAAGATGCGCTCTACCCCTTTATTTTTTTATCTAAATGTCAGCAACTGGAGAGAAACAGGTGGGGGAATCATAACAGTAAGCGTATACTGTGGAGATCAAAATGACTTGTCAAGCAATGCGGGATTTATGAAAAATAATGATTTGCTTCTGTTTCCCAGTTAGCTAATTTTGTAGTTCATGCTTGTAACCACTTGTCATGCAGAAGACAATATACCATCTGCATTATACGGATTTATTTATTTATTAACTGGGAGACATGTTTATCTTCAAGAGATCAATGTCAACTGCAACCTGGGCCAAAAGTACAATTAAAGAAATTATAAGTAACAGACTTTAGGTGTGAATACATTTTCATTTTCATACCAAGCTACATTTTGCACAGTTCTGACTTTTCAGGCCACAATTCAAGGCCTGTGAATATTCATTTATATTGTCCTAACTATCAATCTATTTGTAAATAGTGCAGCACATTTAAAGCTCCAGTTCTCTTGTGTATAAAATACAGCCGGCAGTTAATGGTTACTCTCAGGATGATTACCTGATCAGATCTTTGATCATCCCTTGTGTCAGTCTTCACTGTTTGTCACATTGTGAGCCTGGCATTTGCTTCTTCAGAGTTACATAGACAGGGCCTTGTGAGGGAGAATCTGGAATTTGGACAAAAGTACCCTTATGGCAAATGTCCAGCAGTGAATAGCTGGTACCAGCTTGACACTAGATCTTCACCATGGCTCTGATTTTATTTTCCCACTGCATAAAATCCTGCTCAGTCTCAGCTCAGCTCTTCTGCTCCTCAGTGACAATTTCTATACGCACTTTCCTCAGTCTCTTAGTCACGGCATTGTTTTCTTGCCACCTGGTGACTGTGCCTATTATTTTCAATATTTGCTGTTACTTGCAGTAACACAATACAGTACCTAGTTTAAGTTATGATTATAAGTCTGGTTCACTCTGGATTCTTGTGTTTTTTTATGTGTAATATAATAAGTATGACCCCACTTTGATACAATGAACCTTTCCACTCCCTCTTTTGCAACCTCTGTCAGTGTGCTTTCACATGATCCTTCATAAGACATTTATCTTTTTTAGTTTCAGACAAAAGCATGGTGTAGATATCTGTTTTTCTTGTTTATCATCTGATTAGGGCACACTGGAGATCTGAACAAGAAAGTGTCCCCATTTCAGAAGACATCTCACTCTAGGGCTATCATGGCTACAGCTTCTGACACATCTTCATTAAAGTTTCTTGCAGTCACATACTTGAGTGGCTCAGTGCCAAATGGTAGACCAGTTTTTTGGGATCTCAATATGACTCAATGGAGGCCTTACTGGGTCAGTCTTCTGCTCATAAGTGTTGACTGTGGACCTCTTTAGATATGAAAGCCACAATAAGAAGAATGCCCTTTTTGTCTAATATTGGAGTATGCTGGCACCACAAGCCAACATGTGATGTTGACAGAATTCTCTCCAGCATCCCACTGTTATACACCCTGGTTCCCTCTTTCCAGTACTAGAAGTAGTATTGGGTTTAGCTTGATTCAGAGAGATAGCAGTATACCTCCCTCTTTTAAAATGGGTTGGATATTCCCTGTAGTACAGCTGCCTAACTTCGTGGTTCCCATCATCCATCTCTGAGAGAAGAATACCTCGTCCAGCACTAGCCATTTGATATTAACCTGACCTCATAATAGCATGACCTTGTCATGGTGATGATGATGAAGCAGGAAAGATTTCAGTCTTCATCACTTACAAGCAATTATGTGCAGTCAACATTCTGGACCACCCTGCACAATGAAGTTTCCATGTGCCAGTTGAGTACCAAGTTTCTGAATTTCTACAGGAAATTAAATATTCCCTCCGAAGTGACTCTACCCAACTAAGCATCAGAAGACTCCACTTTCCAAAGAAATGTTGTTCTGATTAAGTCTTGGTCCTCAGGACAAAAGCACTCACCAAAGTTGTTTCTTAGAACACAAGCCTTATGTTATATATATATTTTTTATTTTTAACTACAGCTTTTTCATTAGTGTACAATATTTTTGCTGCAGTTCTTTGTTGTATATATTTTTTCTGTTTTTATATACTTTTTACTCTTAGTCATGTATACCATATTAATTCCTGAAACTCATAGTAACCTTACACATAAAAAGAAAACTCAACACGACAAGATGGCCACAAGCCTCATTTGCTAACTTCCCCACAGATTCAGTATAGTGCCAAGAAGATGAAGGTTAAATATGTAGTGCATGTTATTTCACATTCCGGTGTTCGTAGAAACAAATAAGAAAGTAAATCCAAAACAGCATGGAAGATTGTAGGAAGCCCTCTAGGGAGGCATTTCCATGGCAAACAAATATAAACATGCAGCAGGAAGGAAGTGTCATTTAACTGCAGGAATTCAGTGGGGGAACTTTGTGAAGTTCTCTGACTGTCAGCACACAATAGCATACTCATGAAATTTGATTCATGTTTCCAATGTAACACAGGTACATTCCTCATATGTTCCATTCATCACAATGTTATATGCCTCACATACATCAGTGCACCTCTCCAACAATAATAACAATCAGTAAGTGGTTATGGGCTCACTGTTATGCTGTTTTCAATGCCTATTTGCCTTTGCTATGTGTATGGCAGACCTTTGCTGCCGTGCACTGGAACAACCACTTTTGATGAGTTCTCTGCACAACTCTGAGAATGAGACATCCTTTCGATGGGTTGACAGCACTGAAATTTGATGTGTGGTGTTTAAAAAAATGGTTTTAGGCAATACTGCTTATGATCACCTCCCATAATTCCATCATAAACATATGACCACTGTGGGCTATTTTCTGGGTAGTTCCTGGGAGCATTATCTAACCCTGAAGCATCCATGGAATCTATTACTATCAAGTCCTTGAACTTGGAACTTTCATGAAAGTCTGATTAAGGGTAAGTGCTGAGCAGAAAAAATATTTATTCATTGTGTTGCCAATGGCATATTTGTAGGGAATAATCCAGAAGACAGTACAAAGAAACATATTTAGTTGATAGTATATATTACTTATGCAACAAAAGAACAGACACAACACTGATAATAAATAGCACATATGCAATAAACAGTACCTAAATTTGCACCAAGCCAATAGTAACCTCAACAAAACATTTAAATGACTTTGCTATTTTAAAGCACAGGACTCATGGTAGAGGTAGTATTGAGTGAGAGCCAGTAAACTGTAGCACAACTGTTCATCTACGGCTGCTAAACCATAGCTGTCCTAAAATACAGGTGAAGAGCGACAGAGGTCACAGATGAGAGCAGTGGAAGTCTGCACTACAGAAATCAAGCATAACAGAGAACAAGGAAGGCAAGTCAGGTATACAGTTATTGCTGGAATGTTGTATGGAGATGAGAGGAGTGGATTGTAAGTAGGGAGTCCAGAAACTGCAGGTGTATGTGACAAGTGGGAGCACAGAGCCAAGACACATACAGTGGCATAGCGGTTAGCATTGTCACCTCACAGCAAAAGGTTCTCAGGTCGATTCTCGGCTGGGGTTCCTTCTGTGCAGAGTCTGCATGTTCTCCCTGCATTCGTGTGGGTTTCCTCCGGGTGCTCTGGTTTCATCCCATGTTACAAAGACATGCATCTGGAGTATTTCTTCCCATGCCTCTGTTGAAAATTGGCTCATTCCAAGTTGGACTTTCCTGCTAAACAAATGTTAAATAAATAAAATGCATAATGGATAAGATATATCAAACCTAGCTGCATGAAGGACAGGTGGTATTTATTGACACTAGAGGTACATTTGATAGGAAATGTGTACAGACACTGAGGGCAAGTATACCAAATGAAGAGTTCGGAAGCATGAGACTTGTACGATATGTGAAGTGGACAAAAACTAAGGATATGTAGGACAGACAAGGCATTCACATGCTAAAGGCAGTAACAACATGTGACATTTACTGAGACTGGAGCACTAGATCACTAATACAAGTAAGGAGTTAGAGGCTAAAGAAATGGGTGATAGGGGTCGATCACAGAGGCTACAGGCATGTGCATGAAGTGACACATGCAGAGAGTAAATGTATACTTCAGAAATAAAGGCTTCAGAGGCTAATGGCATACATAAGAGATGAGAGCTACAGAAGGTAGATTCATATGACAGATCAGAAGATTGCTGATTTGAATCACATATGAAAAGTGATGTAGAAAGAAGTTATAACCAAGCATGTGAGCTGAAAAGGTCAGAAGCTAGAGCCATGTATGATATATGGGGAGTACAGAAGGTAGATTATTGTTTGAATGGGGAGGTATAAATAGATTAGAAGCATGTATAGAAAGTAACAGGTAGAAGGGCTAGACCTGAGTATTATAGATGAGGAGTACAGAGGCTAAGAGACATGTGACAAAATATGAGACATGCAAAGGCTAGGGCCATGTTTGATAAGTGTAGTATATAGAAATTAGAAATGTGTATTAAAGTTGAGGTGTTGAGAGACTGGAGGCATGTATGATAAGGGAAGATTACACAGGTGAGAGACAGCTTTGATGTATGAGGTGTACAGAAACTAGAGGCAGGTATGACAGGTGAGATGCATAGATTTTAAAGGCACTTATAATAAATGAGAAACTCAGAGGCTGAATATCTTAATGACAGCTGATGAGTACAGAGGCTAGAGATATATGACATGTGAGTGTGCTGACATTAGTGGTGTATATGTCACATGACAAGTACAGAAGGTAAGCCTATATTTCATAAGTGAGGTATACAGAGATTAGTAGCTGAATTAAAGTGAGTTGTACATAGGATGAAGGCATGAATAATAGGAGAGGCGTGCAGATGATTCAAGCAAATCTGATATTTCAGGTGCTCAGAGCAATGTGTGACAGGACTGATGTACAGAGCCAAGTAGAATATATGACAAGTGAGAAATACAGAAACCCTACAAACATATATTGCATAAATGAGTACAGAGGGCAGGCCATTTGACACATGAAGTACGCAGAAATTACAGGCCTAAATGAAAGGTGAGGTGTACAGAAGCCCGGGGAATGTATGCTAAGTGAGAAGTACAGAGGCTTAAGGCAAATTTGACAGATGAGGCATACAGGGATCGGGACTGGCATACATAACAGGTGAGAAGTAAAGAGCCTATCAGCATGAAATTTAGGCACAAAATACAGGTACTAGAACATATATGAAGTACAAAAATACAGAGGATAGGTCCGTGTTTAATAGGTAAGGCATAAAGAGATAAAGACCTGAAAGAATTATTACATGTACAAAGGCTTGGGACATGTTTGAGAGGTGAGGATCCCAGAGGCTGAAGAAGTATTTCCCAGGTGTTCAGAGGCTTAAGGCATGTACAGCAAATGAAGAATAGAGAGTCTAATGGTATTTAAAACTGGAGAGTAATACAGAAGTTGAGCATGTGTTTTGTAAATGATGTGTACAGTGGCTAAAGAAATGCATACATACATAAATAACGGAAGAATACAAACCTCCCAATTGTCCTGAATTTTGCAGAATATCCCATATTTTGCCTCATATCACTGCCTGTCTCTTGTAAAATGTTTGATTTTCTACTGAATTACAGATGATCACAGTCTATAATGCCAAAGTTTCATACCTTTTTATTGTTCAGAAAATGCACTCCCCTCCCATTATTTTTGGCTTTGCTCTCAGTTCTCATGCAAACAATTTTAGAACTAATGAAGGATGCCATATGCACCTGACATGCTTGGTACCCCAGATCTATCACATGATGTTTGTACCATCATACCTACTGGAGACCTAGACCTTTCACATTGTTAGGCCAAAACTTTCAGGATAGCCTCCCGGGCCACAGCTGCTGCCTTTCTTCCATCTGATAAAACATTGTTGCTCAGCCCTGGCCAGTCTGCTACAGATCCCCTCTTTTTAGCTAAACTAAAAGGAGCAGTAAATGATATACCTATATAGGGTCCTTCTGTGACATTACAAGCCAACCTTCTCTCTAGAACTGTGCCGCAGTCCTCATCAACATTATGTCAGAGCTTGACATATCTTTCCTGTTCAGCCCAGCCTCAGTTCCTGCTGGTGCATTTCCATTCTGCATACCGTCATCTTGCTGGCAGTAGCACCTTATTCCTGACAGACGTTTCAGTAGGACTTATTTTCTTTCCCCATTGAAAAATGGGAAACATTGCCACTCAAGCATACAACTTGTATGGCATCTAAAATTATTAGGCAAACAACATTTTCTTCTTGTTTTGCTCAGCATACCATATTTTTATTATATCTCTTCAACAAACTGCTGTAGCTCACTGCAGTTTGTACATAAGATGGTACCCTATAGGTTCCTGGGTGCATCCATTCTCTGAGCAGTTAGGTAGCACTGTGTCACTGCCGCATAAAATGTTAAAAAAGAAAGTGATTAATTACTTTCTAAATGTAAATTGGGGGCATTTTATTTCTCCATTTTCTCTTTTGGCTAAGATCCAGAGAACATTTAGAAATGAGAATGCAGGTAATCTTAACAACATATCTTCTTTTATTTCTCCAGCTCAGAGGTAAGAAGAGAAATGTTTAGATTTTTAGATTAAAGCCAAGTTAGGAATTTCTCCTCCTAGTATTAACATGTCATAGAGCACCACCCAGCACTCCTAGGCCACTGGGACCTTAAGTCCTCCCTATCACCACAGTAGTAAAAAGTGAGAAGACTCAACTAAACTAAAGAAAATCATACAGGCTGCAACAATACTGGCTGAAGGTGACAGCAGTTCTGTCTTAACTCCTTTTCTCTCAGGAGCTATACTGTGGGGGCCATCAGAGGAAATAACCTTCTACAAACATCTCTCTTGTGTTACTTTGAGGAAGCATATTAAATTGTTTCTCTTCCCTACATAACCTCTGAGTGGCTAAGATTTTGTTTGGTCTTGAGTTTCCATGTTTTAGGCACACACTCTCCCCAACTAGCACCCACCAGGAAGTTTATGTGCCAGTGTAAGGGCAGAGCCTGCCTCAGGATCCATAGTTAATTCCAGATAGTTATAGACTTTGGATCTCTCTTTAATGTACATCACTGGAAAGTTCCTGCTTTCACTTTTTAAAAAGTTTAAATATAAGTGTCCTACAGGCTTTAGATTGCTAGCCATAAGCACCATGGGTAGGAATCAAAAAGCATCACAGACAGAAGTCTGAGGCCTACTTCACTACATGCAGGATGGTGACGATGGAGGATGTGTAGTCCAGGGATCACAGGGAAGGCCACTGTTTTACAACCAGGCAGAAGTCCAAGAGCAACAGAAGAGAGTAAGAGGTCAGGCTATGGCCAAAGATGATATTTTCCATCAAGTCTGCAGTGGTAGTAACAAATTCTGAACCCTCTTGTCAGAGACCTCTCTTCTGGTGAGAAGTCATAGTTCATCTTCAGAGGAGTTTGAATGAGATTACGGAGGCAACTTTTCAGGTTCTGCACTTAAGAATGAAGACCAGGAGCAGGTTCCATCATCCTCATTGTTCAGTAGGCCACGTTTTTGCCTTATCACATGGAATGAATCCTTGAGTTCTCAGCATTCATTTCCAAGACTGAATTCAGACCCTAATCTACTCTCTTCTCTTGATCCCTGATCTGATGTTGGTTCACCATCAAGGACTAAGAAGGCCCAAATGAATTCTTTCATGCCTGCCATACCTTTGGTATTGCACACCTTAGGTTTGAAATTACCTAGTCTCTTCAGTGCTGAGCAGTAAAGGGACAGCACCATCCAAATGCAGAGCCTGACACCTGTGTTGGGCCTGGGTCAGGCTTCATGCTCATCAATGCTACTTCTGGGCATGTAAATCCCCATATACTAGAGTCTAGTCACCCAGCTTCGATCATGTGCTGATGTATCACTCATGCAAAAGGTGTACACTCCTGTCCTCATGGGAAACTTAGTGGAAATATTCTCTCTGCCTTCTTCCCTCCTTCCTCTGTTAGCCCACTCTTAGCAGGGAATCTGAGTGGCCAAGATCTCTGTCCCTAAGAGTCAGCCAGTCTTCTCTGTGGTTTGTTCTCCTGCATGATCCCTCTTTTATGGAGACACTGAGGTTTATAAGGTATACTATAGCAATAATCCATGGATGGCTGTGGGTAATGCTGGATTTATCCATGGTTGGCATGGTCTGTTCATGAGGGCAATTCCCTCAGAAGAAAGAGGCTCTATTGTGGGGGCAAACATTTGCTGTTACCTCCCCAGTACCATCTGTGGAGCTATTTAATAGACCTTGTCCACAGGTGCCCTAGCAGCAGTTTCATTTACTGGCCAGGGCTGTCTTTTCAGGACATTTCTCAGGACTTACCTGAACCTGGAGATAAATCATTTGGGACAGGTGGAGGACATTTCTCTGGATATGCCACAACCTGGAGATCCATTACCCAGGACAGGTGGCCTTGATGCTACCAAAAAAGATATGTTCAACAGCTGGTGGTTCTCTCCCTTGCAAAGCCTGCTCTGGCATACCAGCTGGTGTTGGTGGCTTTGATGATTCGGTCCCAGGCTCTTGCATACTGTAGACACCACTGCACATTTTTAAGCCAATGCCCAAGACTGCAGAGTAGCCATATTACAATGCCTGATGGGAACTCTGGATTGCATGCAACACTGGTGAGTGAAACAACAGTAAAATTAAGATCCACTACAACACAGATATTAACACAGGAGAGGGACAGGCATGAACCCACCATATGCTGTGGTCCCTACTTGAACTGAAGTTTACTTATGTACAGTATAGATTTTAATTACTAATGTCATTTGCAAAGCCCTCATAATAGATTTTGTCTAATAATTTTATGTGAAGATGTGCATTTTAGAAGCATGGTGTGCAGATGCAAAACTATGATGTTACAGAGCTTTTTGCTTTATACGTCTGCATGAAAATATGTATTTTAAAACCATGGTATGCAACAACACACTGAGATTATTTTCATTTTCTGCCTGATTTTTTCTTCTTCTTTCTGTTGATAGGTATATCTCTTTGCATCCATACGGCATCTGTATCCCTTAAAATCTGTCAAGTCAGGCTTCCCCAAGAATACGACAGAATGACAGCTCAACCCTCTGAACCACCTCCCTAACATTTCCCTAGTTGTATCAACCCCACTAAATACTCCCCCCTCCCTCAGCATTCTAACAGACATTTTTTATCCTGCCCTTGCTTACTTGGTGTTATTTCCTAGAACATTATACTATCTATTGTTGGTCCTGCTACTCTCCATCTTTTCCAGGTTCACCTATTTTATCTACCCCTTGAGCATGCTAACTGCCGTCTATCAAGAATCAAGTTCTTCCATTCACTTGCACAAGAGTCTGACAGCTCCATGTTGAAGTAGTACCACAAAACATTAGACTACCTGAATTCTCAGCCCAAACAGTCCTTAGATTAATATATATTAAATGTACTTATAAATACTCCTTAGCAAAATAAAAGCACTACAAAAAAAACTCATCTATCTACACACATCTTCAAAAGCATTTATATCATGGGGTGATACTTACCCAAATCCTGAACCTGATATTTTGAGTAACATATTAGATAACCCAGTGTCCTCTATTTGGAAAAATCTATCTGATCTTAAAATAGTTCCATTCAATGGCACGTAGTCTCAGAAATAAATCTCCTCTTCTCTACAGCTGGCTTGGCTATTATCAGTCAAATGTTGTAGCCATTACTGAAACATAGCTCAAGAGTCATACAGATGCTACCAAAATTCCAGCTCTTAACTACAACCTGCATTAATCAAATCAGTCTCATAAGGGGGACATGTTTGGTTGGCTTAAACTCAGCTAGTTTTATTTTTAGCCCTCATCTCCCACATAGCACCTCTTATGAATCTTTCATTATTGCTGTAAAGATAAAAAATCATAAAGCATTAACCTTATGTTTGCCTTCATGAATGGCAACTGACAATATTCTGCTATGGATTATCACTGAGATCCAAGGAGAAAAAACAGCAACTGACACTCTGTTGATCCATACTCCCAATCTCACCATACACCTCTATGGCCTGTACCAGAATACTTTAACCACAACAACAAGGATAAAGTGTTAGGCAAACATAGTATCCTGAGTATATTCTAACCCTGAGTCTTGATAATGTCTTACTTGCAGTAATACTGTTAGTCTACCTAAGCAACTCCATCCATCCTCAACCCCCTTTTCCCATTTTGCACATGGGGTCATGGTGTCACTTTCAACAGTGACAATTAGTGTCCAATCCAACTGCATGTCTTTGGAATGTGGGAGGAAACCAGAGCAGTCAGAGTAAGCCCACATGACCATAGGGAGGACATGCAGACTACACAGAAGGCACTCCAGCTGAAAATTGAACTGAAGAACCGCTTGCTGTGAGGCGACAATGCTAATCACTGCCCCACTGTGACCACCCTTCTTAAGCAACTATCATTCTGTATTTAAAATCTGGCAGTGTACCAAAGTTACCTGAGGACAACAATTAAAGCAAGTCAGGAAGACTTGAAACTTTTCCAGAATTCTCTGTGAAGACAGTTTAAACAGCTATAACTGGCCCCTGTATTAAAACTTCTAGATGAGGTAGTTTCCTGTTTTAACAAGTTCTTTATACGTGTACTGAATAGCCTCTCACCATTCCAGGAGAAGAGATATAATCCAAGTTAGTCCCTTGTTTCACAGGAGAGATTTAGGAATTAATCAACAAGACAAAGCCTGAGTAAACACCATACTGCTAAGACAGTTCAGTCATTGCAGCGATTACTGTCAATTTAGAAATAAACACAAATCTAACAAAGAGCAAAAGAGCCTACTTTCACAAAAGCAGCAATCAAAATTCCAAAAATGCTCAGAACAACATGTATCAGCTCATTAATCCAAGTAAAAGTCTAGCCCTGCCCTTCATGAGAGCTAACGTCACAGGATATAGCAAATGATTTCAGTTTTCATTACCTTAGAATAACTCTTATAGACCCCCTTTTTCAACCAGCCCTATTCACACAAATACAGGCTACTTACATCACCCTTTCCAGTTCACCACTATTTGCACTTCTGATTCTGAAATTACTTGCTCAGTTCAAGCAACCTCTCCTGGTGCACATAATTTTTTAGCCAATTATCTTAGTTTGACAGTTGAAAACACTGCATAACTGTGGGAATCCTAATAAACTGTTCCATTGCAGAAAGCTATATGCCCCTGTATTGGAAAGCCTCTATTATGATGCCATCCATAATGAAAGTGCTTCCAGAGAATTTTATAATTTTCACCCTCATAGTCATATCAAAAATCCTCAAAAGGGGAAACAGCAACTGTCAGAGCATGTCCAGGAACACGTACTGATAGCCCAAACCCAGGTTGGTTTCATATTTTCCCATAGTGCCAGTATTGTATTACTCACATTTGCTGAAAGTACCCTTCCAGTTCAACAATGCGCTTAACTGTAAGGCATTTTACACAGTCTCTCCCTTTACTACTTGACTGACTGTTCGAACTTGGACTAACACCAGAAACCATGAATTGGTCAAATGCTGTCTTACAGAAACAATACAAGCTGTACACTGGGTAGTTGCCATCTCCAAACTGGAGCCTGTCACAGTGGACATCTCACATTGGTTCATACTTAGTCCCCTTCTTTTCAATATATTTGTCAATAAGATGCCCTGACCTGCTTTTTCAACAATTCTGGCTCAATGGGTAAATGATTCTACCCTCATTTTACCATCTCTGTCAATGAAAGAAATCCATTTACATCTACTTCTACAGGCAGACCTGTGCAGGATACAAAGTTGCTATCAGTTTCTAATCTAATTCTGAATAGGATCAAAACAAATGCATGCTTTTTATAGTCATAACCACCAACACAATGAGCTTAGATAGACTGAAAATTTCAGAAATAAGTAAACAAACTGAAGACACTCACCATGCAGTGACAATTACACAGGGTTTCAGACTAAACTGAGAGTGCAAGCAACAAGCAGCAGGGTTTATTTCAGACATATTAGTCTAACCCTTCCAAGATGTACAGCACCACAGAAAATATAATTATTATTATTATCATTTGTATTATTATTATTATTATTGGTCAGCCTGTCATATAACAGCTTTCTCTGTACCAGGATGCAAACTACTCATGCAGATAAACAGGAATAACATTACAGAAAGGCACAGAAAATCACAGCTGTACTTCTAAGTAGGTTTCATCACTGTCTCACAGTAAAGTACCTAAACTGATCTTTATATATAACCTAGTTAGAATAGTTCGTAGAATCATTTACACCCCAGTTGACTGTCCTGTATCTTGCATCCTGCATGCAAACATATCCAACAATACTATATACCAAGGCATCCACTCTGATTAGAATCAAAGCACCCATTTAAGTTCTCAGGAGTTAATAACTATCATGGAGATACAGTATTAGTATCAGTATCAGAATCAGAATCAGTATCATACCACTGAATACATATTGTGAGTACCGCAGCACTGGATACACAGTATCAGTATCACAGCACTGGATACACAGTATCAGTATCACAGCACTGGATACACAGTATCAGTATCACAGCACCAGAAACACAGTATCAGTATCACAGCACCAGATACACAGTATCAGTATCACAGCAGTGGATACACAGTATCAGTATCACAGCACTGGATACACAGTATCAGCACCACAGCACCGGATATACAGCATCTGTATCACAGCACCGGATACATAGTATCATTACCACAGCATCAGATAAACAGTATCAGTATCACAGCAGTGGATACACAGTAGCAGTACTGCAGCACTGGATACACAGTATCAGTATCACAGCACCAGATACACAGTATCAGTATCACAGCACCGGATACACAGTATCAGTATCACAGCAGTGGATACACAATATCAGTATCACAGCACCAGATACACAGTATCAGTATCACAGCACCGGATACACAGTATCAGTATCACAGCAGTGGATACACAATATCAGTATCACAGCACTGGATACACAGTATCAGCACCACAGCACCGGATACATATCACAGCACCGGGTACACAGTATCAGTACCACAGCACTGGATACACAGTATCAGGATCACAGCACTGGATACACAGTATCAGCACCACAGCACCGGATACATATCACAGCACCGGGTACACAGTATCAGTACCACAGCACCGGATACACAGTATCAGTATCACAGCACCGGATACACAGTATTAAGATCACAGCACCAGATACACAGTATCAGTGCCACAGCATCGGATAAACAGTATCAGTATCACAGCAGTGGATACACAGTATCAGTATCATAGCACTGGATACACAGTATCAGTATCACAGCACCAGATACACAGTATTAGCATCATAGCACCAGATACACAGTATCAGTACCACAGCACTGGATGCACAGTATCAGTATCACAGCACTGGATACACAGTATCAGTATCACAGCAGTGGATACACAGTAGCAGTACTATAGCACTGGATACACAGTATCAGTATCACAGCACCGGATACACAGTATTAGCATCACAGCACCAGATACACAGTATCAGTACCACAGCACCGGATACACAGTATCAGTATCACAACAGTGGATACACAGTATCAGTATCACAGCACTGGATACACAGTATCAACATCACATCAGTGGATACACAGTATTAGTATCACAGTACCAGATACACAGTATCAGTATCACAGCAGTGTATACACAGTATCAGTATCACAGCACTGGATACACAGTATTAGTATCACAGTACCGGATACACAGTATTAGTAGTACCGGATACACAGTATTAGTATCACAGCAGTGGATACACAGTATTAGTATCACAGTACCGGATACACAGTATCAGTACCACAGTACCGGATACACAGTATCAGTATCACAGCACCGGATACACAGTATCAGTACCACATTACTGGATACACAGTATCAGTATCACAGCAGTGGATACATAGTATCAGTATCGTAGAACTGAATTCATGATGTCAGTACCACAGCACCAGATACACAGTACCAGTATCAAACAACTGAATACATGATGTCAGTACTACAGGTTTGGATACACGGTTTCAGTATAATTTATTTATTTATTGTTATTTATTATTTATTTATGTATTTGTTTGTCCTTTGTTAACTGGGTTAGTGTCACTAGGCTAGTAGCCTCTTTCAGGGGAGAACATACAAGTGAATACATGATGTCAGTACCACAGCACTGGATTCACAGCATCAGTATCA
>NC_056746.1:907296723-907346723 GCF_019279795.1 Protopterus annectens
CTCAATGAGTTTGGGGGTAGCCTTCATTTTAACCCCGGCAACTGCCTGCAGAATATTTATTGCATGTTGCATTCTGCATAACACAATCAGGAACCAGTGTGGTGGTGGAATGACCATACGGCCACTTCATTTCCCAGTTCAAGTCCCACTAGGGCTAATAATGATCAGTCAGCAGCAGCAGTAGTATGGGACCACATACAGCAGGCTTGTACACTGCATGCAGCTGTACAGGTAAAGAGGCAGTGTCTAGTCCACAACATAACATGACACAGCATGACATGCAGGTTAGTGTTTCCTTCATTGTAAAAACAGATAGAGAATAACTGAATCATGCAGTGATATCTGTGGGCTGTGCTGCGTGGTGCATGGTCTGCTATAATTCTTCATCTGACATATTCATCTTAAAATATTTTTTTATTATTATCTTTTAGACAAGTTATTCTTGTTATTGTTACATAAAATCATGCCTGAATGCTCACTGACATCTGTTCAATACTGTTGTAAGGCATCATAAAAAAATCACATTTTTGTGTGCTTTGATAAATAAGTTTTGCTGTACTGTTTACATAAGTACACAAGAGCTGCATATTGACAACAGTGAAATACTTCATGAGTTAATGCATTGAAAATTCAATGAAAATGTATTATGCTGCTTTTTTACATTGTGCCATCTCTTCTTAGATTATTTTGTAGTACTGCACAACAGATTAATTTTATGCTGTCATGTACTATAATTTCTGACTTCAGAAACATAAAAAATATCATTTCTGCAGTGGGGATGGTGAAGTAGCAACAGTGTAAGTTTACATGGCAGGATAATTATTTTACTCTGTCATCTGCTTATTATATATTTCTCCTGAAATTTTTTGTGCATTGCTTCTTTTAAGTTGTAGGCAACTGCCACCAGTAAGAATGATTTTTTTTTTTACCTTTCATTGATGGTATACATGCTAGTTTTACAGGAACAAAATGCATATATTTGCAAACTTGGTCCCCTGCATCCCCCATTCCATTTACCATTACAGCTGTGCCTTTGAAGTTGATAAATATCAGTTCAAGATCAAATGAGTCATACAGATCTGCTATACATAGGCTAGATGTCAGTAAACGTGATTTTGAAGAAAACTGTAAGGTTAGTTGGTCCAATGTCATGATCTACTTGATGCAGGTGATCCTGCTGACACTGATCTGACAGTGCTGTGTGACCATGATTTTGACCTTGAATATAATGTTCTGTTAGATGTAGATGAATGCTGACATGATCTGCATGAAATATCAAACCAAAAAGGCAAATATTGCATGTATGAAATAAAAAAAATAAATAAATACAACCAAAACAGATGTGCACAGATGGGAGCAAAATAAAAAAAATGCCAACAATGACTGTGAATCAAATATTAAAATAATTTATTTCCAAACACACCACCTTATTTGTTAAACACTTTCATCCATACAAAAACTGTAAAATGGACTTCTTCAGAATTAATTGGAAGTTGCATCATAAATTAATTTATGTATTACCATCTAATTTAAAAAAAATAATGAATCAATTATTAACTTTAGTTACCCTTTCTTAAAACACCCCAAACAAACAACACAGTGAAAACATCAAAACTTCACATCCATTCAGAAATGGTGCAACCTTCAAAAATAATAAAATAAAAATAAGAATATTATGTATACAACAATTAAGTAGAAAATATAATATATGTAAAGGAAAAAAATCAACCATAATCTTAAAAACAATCAAATGCCTAACCAAAAATAATTACAATTTTGCTAGTGTAAGCTTTATAAAAATGGTAATGGAAAGATGATCACTTAAGCCTGGTCTCACTGTAGCTTGTAATAAAAATTTCCATAATAACTTTTTATATTCAAGCCTTGTCCATGAACCCCCCCCCCCCCGGAATCCTGTAATATTTTTTTCCAAAATATTAAACTTTCAATATTTCCATAATAACTTTTTATATTCAAGCCTTGTCCATGAACACCCCCCAGAATCTTGTAATATGTTTTCCAAAATACTAAACTTTCAATATTTCCATAATAACTTTTTATATTCAAGCCTTGTCCATGAACCCCCCCCCCCCCCGGAATCCTGTAATATGTTTTCCAAAATACTAAACTTTCCTTTCAATATTTCCATAATAACTTTTTATATTCAAGCCTTGTCCATGAACCCCCCCCCCCCCGGAATCCTGTAATATGTTTTCCAAAATACTAAACTTTCAATTTTTTAAATTATGACAAATTATCAACTGTTTAGATAAAACATTGTTCATGTTGGCTTTGAAAATATTATACGTGTGTTCATAAGTTTCTTATTCGAGTGCGCTCTCTGTTTTACCAATGTAAAAGGGAGGACAGGCAGAACATTTGGAAGATACTGCTTTTTTTTCCTGCACTAAGTTATTTTACCATATTCCTTTTAACCTACCTCCATTCTCAACCCTCATACCTCTCCTAAACAATTTCTGCCTCTGTCTGTCTGCTCCCTTTACATGCATTCTCTGTAATTTTATCTAGTACTTTAATTCAATGCTGTCTTTCAGCCTATCCATGCCTTATAATTCATTTATTTCCAGTATTGTCTAAAACCTATTGATGTCACTCAAACCATTACTCCATTACTGTAAATATTTTACCTATGTAATTGTAGCACAATCCTTATGCATGTAATTGAATTTTTTTTGTATTATATTTCTTTCAAGCAAATTATCTTATGTTAGTCTTGTAAAATGTCCTTAAAGTATTTTATGTGTTATATACAATCTTGGAGAGCTTTTATCCCCAGACCTCCACCAAAAACGGGCTTTTCCTGGCCCAGTGGACTTTCCCGGCAATGAAATGCCAATAAATAAATAAATAAAATAAAAAAATAAATAAATGTATCTAAATATACTAAACCAGAAGCCCCAGATTACCATTAAGGAATACTGCACTGCTACTACCACCATTTTCTAACTTTAGAGTTGTATCTTATAAAAGGAAGTGACACTTCTTACAGGAACCATGTCTTTTGGTGCCTTTACTAGAAGACGGACACTGTTTTTCTCAGATTTACTAGACTCCAACAACTTTTTAAGATTATTTGCCCTTTTATGCACAAAATTAGCCTGTTTCCCCAAAATATGATATGTCACCTCAATTGCTTTAAACATATTCCAGTTACTTCAGCAGAGTAACCGCTAGCCAACCTGGTAAATGCTCCGTAGCTACATTAATAATATATAAAAAATCCACTGTGGTAAAAACGGAGTCAAAGCAGGAATGTCCCAGTAAAACCTGTATTTATTTCACAATAAAACCAATAAATAAAACAGGATAAGCGTGCTTTTGCTGACACAGCTTCATCAGATCCATAAAAAATCACCATTGTGAGAAATGTATATATAGCTGAATTCAAAAAATTTAAAATTTTTTTTATCCAATCAAACTTCCTGGTTAATTAAGTCCTTAAAGGAGTATCTCCCATTGATAGCTTGCTATTGCACATTGCTGCAAAATAGAAATACTTATATTAGTGAATACTTATATTAAAACCAATATATATAATATACATGCAAGCAAAAAAATATATATATATATATATATATATATATATATATATCTTGTATTTTATATATTATATTACCATCATCTAATATTACGGTGTTTTTTCAGTAAGGGTTTTATGGATATATAAAATACAAGATATATATATATATATATATATATATATATATATATATATATATATATATATATATATATACATACATATATATATTTTTTATAGCTTTGATACATAGGTGTATACATATAATTTGTTCATTTACAGTTTTTTAAGGCACATCCAAATGATCTATATTATTTTAAAAAGGGCTTGATTTTGCCTACAAGCAACAGCTATGATGTTTTAATCTGCACCTATTATGAGGATTTTGCATATATATTTTTTTTCTTGCATGTATATTATATATATTGGTTTTAATATAAGTATTCACTAATATAAGTATTTTTATTTTGCAGCAATGTACAATAGCAAGCTATCAATGGGCGATACTCCTTTAAGGACTTAATTAACCTGGAAGTTTGATTGGATAAAAAATTTTTTGAATTCAGCTATATATACATTTCTTACAATGGTGATTTTTTATGGATCTGATGAAGCTGTGTTAGCAAAAGCGCGCTTATCCTGTTTTATTTATTGGTTTTATTGGGAAATAAATACATTCCTGCTTTGACTCCGTTTTTACCACAGTGGATATTCCAGTTACTATTTAAAATGGCATTAACTGCTTTGGAGCTAAATTATATTGTGATACAAAAGCTCTTTCAACAGGATGCTTCTCTTTGTTATTCACTATATACTTGAAATACCCAGATGCAGTTTTTTATAAGCATGTGTAGCTTTTATTTTGAATCTCATCTCAGCTATCCCAAGCTTGCTATGGGAACATGCAGATGGACCTAGACTAACTAAAATCAAAACGTAGTTAAAAAAACAAAATAGAGTCATTGGAATGTCAGGTTTGTAGCACTCTGAAGTATAATCTGTACTCATCCAACATTATGTGTGACATCCCAGCACCTCAAATAAATTATAAGTTCCTAACATTTAAAAATAACATAAATAATGACATTTACCCTACCCCCCAAAAATAAGAAAATTTAAATGAAAAATTCAGCTGTACTATATGAGACATACTTGTGTTAGGGTACAAAAATAGGCATAGTAATAGCAATTATTAATTAAATATTTCTATTTTTAATCATACATAGAAGGGAAACATAACTGGTTTCCTTTAAGGAAAAAAATGTATGTGACAGAGTAGTTTTGGTTAAACCAAACTTTCCAGTAATATCAATAGCTGCTGTAAAGCCCCTGGTAGTAAACACTATATCCTTAGAGTGATGTCACACCTGACAGGGTATGATTCTAACCCTGATTAATACATATTTGACAATACTTCCCTCATTGATGTTCTGACACTTTAATGATGGCATCACCTGTAAAGGTGTGATACCACACTCCAAGCTGGCCCGAAAAGGAAACACTCATTATGTTATATCTTCTGAATGATTTTTATCAAGAAAAGATGAAAGTGTGCACTCATCATACTACATGGAAAAAACAGATATTTGGCAGTAGTTGGGCGACCTTCTGTCAACCCTAACAGGTATAACCCTCTATGGCCAGCAGTGTTGTCACCACTTTGATGATTTGCAGAAGCATAGGTCTGACCAACTGGCCAAGTGGATAGACCAGGTAGCAACAAGAAGGCTAGAGATCTATAATAAGCAAAAAAAAAATTGTTTCTTAATGTTCACTATTTCAATAAGTCATATTAAAGATAAAAAAAGGTTTGCATAACTAGAGGTATTTTCAGAGAAAGATATGTGTACCTGAAAATATGAAGCCAGCTTTGTGTAGGTAATAGAAATATAACTAAAACAGTTGCTTAACACTTTTTTTGTTCAAAAGTATTTCTAACTGCATGGACATTGTGGCTGAAGTCTCAGACACCACACTCTAGTTAGATTGGGGGTTGCGGGAGGGGATGGGGGTTGCGGTGCCAAGTGAATGACCAGCACAAATTTTACTGAGAAATCATGTTTTATTTCTAGATTACCTATAAACTCAGACACATTTGTACAACAAAGGAAATGCAAATCTCTATGAACTGCTACATTTCCTTGTGTTTGAGAATAAATTATACCTAAACACAGTGTTACATGCAAACTATAGTAGTTTGAAAAACAACATACAACCATTTCATACATTTTTTTTCTTGCATGACAAGAAATAGTGGCACACTGTTATACAAATTCATACAGCTATGCATATGTAAGAGAAAAGAAAAAAGAAAAATAAAGAAGTTATTGTTTGACGGAAATACACACACACATACATACATACATATATTTATATATTTATACACACACACATATATATATATATATATATATATATATATATATATATATATATATATATATGTATACACAGATCATTTTCAGAAGATCAAAGTTCCAGGAAGGCAATCTTCATATGATCAAGATCATATTATTGATTTTCCAAAACTTCAAAGCTTTTGTATGGATATTGTGGTACAGTGGGGATCGGGGAATTTACCCTTTTCCCCACTGTAGTGTGACCTCAGAGTTGGTATATACAATATGCAGTGGTGAGGGAAACATAGATATTTGTTAATTAGTCTTGTGTGATGTTTTGGAAAGTTGATCATATGGTTTCGACCATATGATACTCGACTTTCTGAAACTTTGATCTTGTGACATAGCTCCATGTATATAAAACACGGGCTGTCAAATGGCAGTCAGACCTCTCCTCCCTACTACCCATCATAGTCGATGTCCCACAGGGGTCAGTCCTAAGCCCACTCCTCTCTCCTCTTCACATTCTTCACCAACAAACTCTACAGGGCCACCCAATCTGCCACTATTATGCAATATGCAGATGATGCCACTCTCATCTGCACTGCACCCTCCCTCCTTCATCTCCAAGAAGTAACTCAAAAATCCTTCACAGTCACAGAATCATGACTCACAGACTATCAGCTAATCCTCAACCCAAATAAAACTAAACTAATGATCTTCTCCAACAACAAATCCCATGACTATCAATCTTCTTTTCACATCCACTCATCAAACAATACCATAACTGAACCTATAACTCACACAAAACTACTAGGGTTAACTACTGACACGAGTTTAAAATCTAATAAACACCTAGAAGCAGTGCATACCTTTCAACTGTCCAGATTTTAGCAGAATGTCTGGATTTTTGCTCCATATTTTTTGTATGCTCCTAGTAAATTTTTTGGTTTTCTGACCAGTCATTGAGGATTAAAGTCAGAAAATAATGACACTCATTTGAGTTTCACACTTCATTCCCTTCAGAAAATGTATGCTAATGCAAAACCTGTTGTTCTATTAACTTCCTAAGTTTATAAGAGCTGGGACTGCCTTTGAGTTTGCCGCCCATCCACCCTCACAAAATCATGGTCAAATGGGCCCCCATACACAGCCCCCTCCCAGCCATTCCAGTGTCCCATTACTTGGCTATTTCTCCCCATTTACCACAAACACTGTAATGTGCATACTGTTTTATGCTTTTCTTCTACAATGATTACTTGGATTTTGAAACTTTGATTCACCTTCCTGATTGTATTAAATTATATTCCTTGTATAATACAGCACACTTGTTAGATTGTGTTTTAAATATATTGTGAACATTTTCCAGTAAGCAGTGAAACAAAATGTATGAACCAATAATGGCAAAACTCAGAACATTTCCATCATAAATGTCTACTCAGACTTCTGTCATTACAATCCACCAATATCAGTAAATGTCCACAATCAATGCAGAAGTAAAAATCATCTAAATAATTCCACTAATGAAGAGGTTGCTGCTGGCAAACAACTTTATATTTCATTCTTTCATCTACAAATAAAGTGCCTGTTGCCCTTGAAGAATAAATTGCCTAAGTTACATTAAAATGATAAGCTGGTAATATTGTAATAGGGAATGGATGGCAAACTGATAACAGGTTCATAGTTACTAGGCATCTCCGCCAGAGGAGGACATGCAGCATCCACCATCCACCCCCTCTAAAGTAAAACAGTACAGTAGCACCAATCCATCTACATACTGTGGGAGTAGAACCCGTAGCCTTCTGCATCAAAAGCAAATATACTACCTGTTGTGCTACTAACAATGCTTTTAAATATTTTAGCACAGTAGTGATATCATTTGCTAAACAACTTTTCCATGTTGCAAACAGACTTGGCATAAGCAGCACTAAACTTTTCCCCTGAAGCTCTCAGCTCCTTGTAAAATGCACTTGACACTCAACTGTATCTCTCAACTTTGCAGCACAAGAAACCTGGAAAAAGTGAAAATTTATTGGGGGGGGACAAAGGCCCAAAACCAGGGATGCATTTTAAACATTGCTTGCATAATCTTAGTAAGTTGCTAGAATCCTAGTCAAAATAGAGGAGGTACCTCAAGCAGTAGACCCGTATCGAGTGGCATACCCCAGGGTTCCTCTTGGGACCTTTGTTAGTTGGATATACTTTTCTGAGGTGCAGGCCAAAACCAGTGGGCTATGGCTGACCAAGACCTACAGATGACTGCAAGCTTGGAGCTGTCATCAGTTCCCCTAGTAACGTGGACATCCTCCAAGAGGGTTTCACCCAAACAAATGACTGGTGCCAGAAACATGGCCTCAAGCTTAATACAAAAAAATGCATCATCATCCCCTTTGGGGAGAGTGATGTCCCCACAAATTATCACATTAATAACCATGTCCTAAGCACGCAGTCAGTCATGAGGGATTTGGGCATCTAGATTGATAGCAACCTGATTTTGACCACCATGCTGCTTCCATTGTACGGAGAGCTTTCTACATGGCCAACCTTATAAGTAAGGATATCTCATCCAGGGACAAGAAGGTCATAACATCCCTGTTATTCTTCCCTTATAAGGCTCATTATTGAGTACAATGCCCCATTCAGCATGTACCTCGCAAAGCACATGCAGCAGCTGGAGACCACAGCAGTTCCTTACCAGGAGAATCCAAGACCTCAAAAATCCACCATACAAAGATAGACTAAAAGCCCTATCCCTCTTCTCAGAGGTGACTTCTGTCTGGCATACAAGGTGATCTCAGACCCCTCCTTGATGGACTGCTGCATATCCGCAAGTCAAGCTCAACTCAAGTAACCTGCACACACAGCCTCAGCCTGGTCTATGACATCAATAGGACTTGTTGGCGAGACAGATTTGTGTCACAGAGACTCCCCCATCTATGGAATAGACTCCTTGTCCACGTCAAGCAGAGTACCTCTTTACCCCTTTTTAAGCACAACCTGGATAACTGGCTGGGAAATAGAAAATAAATCCATGGGATTCCACTCGTGTCCCTGCTGGACAGGGGCATCGGGTGCTGATTTGTCTATGCATGAGTTAAACTCTTGGCTAGGCTTATAAGGGCCTCAGGGCCAATAGCCTAGTAACTTCCTATGATCCTATGAATAAAATGTTTAGTGTTAACATGCATTTCCTGAAAGATAGGAAGACTGAAACTTAAATAACTCTCATTATTTAGTGAATTTGGTTTTCACTGATTTACCAGAAAACCACACATTTTAAGAGGAACAGACCAAAAGTATCTAACTCGGGCATTTTGCACACACACACACACACACACACACACACACACACACACACACACACACACACACACACACACACACACACACACACACACACACACACACACACACACACACACACACACACACACACACCTTGTGACTTGCAGAGGCCTGCCGAATGCACAATGAATGAAATCGAGCAGAGGCAGCAATGAAATCTCAAACACACACACACACTCCTTGTGACTTAAATAGGCAGAGGCAGCCTGACAAACACTTACTTAATAAATAGGTAGGTACAGTGAATCAAATCGAGCAGAGGAACCTCAGAGGCAGCAATGAAATCTCAAAAACACACACATCCCTTGTGACTTAAATAGGCAGAGGCAGCCTGACAAACACTTACTTAATAAATAGGTAGGTACAGTGAATCAAATCGAGCAGAGGAACCTCAGAGGCAGCAATGAAATCTCAAACACACACACATCCCTTATGACTTAAATAGGCAGAGGCAGCCTGACAAACACTTACTTAATAAATAGGTAGGTACAGTGAATCAAATCGAGAAGAGGAACCTCAGAGGCAGCAATGAAATCTCAAACACACACACATCCCTTGTGACTTAAATAGGCAGAGGCAGCCTGACAAACACTTACTTAATAAATAGGTAGGTACAGTGAATCAACTCGAGCAGAGGAACCTCAGAGGCAGCAATGAAATCTCAAACACACACACATCCCTTGTGACTTAAATAGGCAGAGGCAGCCTGACAAACACTTACTTAATAAATAGGTAGGTACAGTGAATCAAATCAAGCAGAGGAACCTCAGAGGCAGCAATGAAATCTCAAACACACACACATCCCTTGTGACTTAAATAGGCAGAGGCAGCCTGACAAACACTTACTTAATAAATAGGTAGGTACAGTGAGTCAAATCGAGCAGAGGAACCTCAGAGGCAGCAATGAAATCTCAAACACACACACATCCCTTGTGACTTAAATAGGCAGAGGCAGCCTGACAAACACTTACTTAATAAATAGGTAGGTACAGTGAATCAAATCAAGCAGAGGAACCTCAGAGGCAGCAATGAAATCTTGAACACTTACTTACCGAGGCAGTGCAGCAATAAAAAGGTTTCTTTTCCGTGACCATTAAATTTCACTTGCTAGTGAAGGAAGGACATCTGACTAATAACGCACAGATGTGATAGAATGGAATGCCTTAAAAATACAGTAATACAGTATTTTTTTAATGTCCCTTGGCAAAAGTGCCCTCTCACCCCTCCCTAGGTACACCACTGAAATGGAGCTTTTCTCCATGGGCCTCAGCTGAAAATGGACTCCATGTCCAGTTGCACCTTCCTGGTAAACAAATGTGAAATAAATAAATAAATAAATAAAAATTTGCAAATACAAGTAAACAAGAATGGTCTTCTCTCTTCTGATTACAGCCGAGGAAGAAACTGAGTATAATTCCCAGCAACAACTAAGGAGAGTAGAAAGGCTGGTTGACTCTTCTGGTAAGTATAACTGAAGTCCAAGACAATTTTGTCTTACTAATTTGTAATACGTATAAGTAGCATAAAAAAGGATTTGAAATCATTATATTACTGTAAAAAAATGTCTGTGTATAGCTGCTGTATTCTTTTTTCAACTGTTTTCTGTATGAGTCATAAGAAAAATATTTTTTTTAGTTTTACAGATGAAAGAAATGCAATTGAAGTGATTATACTTCAAGCTAATGTTACAAATATGTAACTATAAATGGCATAACTCTGTTTTTAACTGATTATTTCTAATAATTACAAAGGGGATTTTTAGTACTGTATTGAATGTATTATACTTACAGAATGTGAGAGATACACACTTCACTTAAAGGAGACACAAGCACTTGCAATCAGTATTTATTTGAAGTATGCATAAGCACTATTCATATCATTCTTACCCGCTTCACATACATTACTTTTACTTCAGTAAAGATTTTACTGTAGTATTTCAGTATTATATGAAATGGCATGTAAACATAATGTATGCATTTATTGTGCATTTTCTCTTTTGATTCTCCCCACCCCATTTTTAATCTGTGTTTCTTACTTTGAGTATACATGACTTTCTCCTATATTGTTTTGGTTCTGTTCCATTTATTTTCCTTTTTTTACAGACCCAAATCCCTGTGGAGCAGACCAGGCACGTACCTCCAAAGCTAGGGAACACTCAATCTCTGCCCCTCCAGGGACATTCTCTCAGGGTTGGGGTGGAGGCACCAATCCTGCAGGCACCCCAACAAGCGGCAGCCTGGCAATCATCATCGAAATGAGGCTTCAGAGCTTGGTAGAGGACATACTGGTGGAGGTAGTGGAAAGAAAAATTCAGCCAGTCAAAGCCTCTATTCAGAGTGTTAAAGACATGCTCTCCCAGCTGGTTGGAATATCTGTATAAGCATCAGTTTGTAAGAAATAATGTTATTGCTTATTACAGATATATTGATGATTTAATTTTTATATGTGAGGGCGGTAGACATAATGTAATGAACTTCCGTTTGGATTTAGAACAGAATATTTATGGTTTGAGTTTTGATGATAAACAGTGTGGTAATATGGTCAAACTTTTAGATTTGGCATTGGAAGGGGTTAATGGTAGGGGTATCAAGACATCTGTCCACAGGAAATTTGTTGATAATACCCATTTTTTACATAGGGCTAGTTTTCACCCCCAGCATCTATTGGAGTCTCTACCTTATGGAGAGTTTCTTCGCATGCATATAATTTGTAGTGATTGGGGAGATTTTATAAGAGAATGTAGGCACTCTTTTTACATGTTTATAAATAGGGGGTATAACTATGATATGGTTAAGAAGTCTTTACAGAAAGTGGTTGCACATAGATTGGGACTGAATCAGTGTCGTAATGATATGAATAAGGTGGCGGTTAATAATGAACCCTATAAGGATCAGATATATTTTTTTCAGTATATAATAGTCTTAGTAGTAGGATTAATAAAATACTGTATAATTGCTGGAAATTTCTATTTCAGGATGTGGAGTTGAAAAGAATTATACCAAATTGTCCTTCTATTTCCTATAAAAAAGAAAAGAGTTCGAAGGCCTTTTTAGTTTCTAGTTATTTTTCCATGCCTGATGAGGCATTACATCTGATCCCTGGTTTGAAGGGTACATACCCTTGTGCTGTTGTTCTTTATGTTCCTGTATTGTTACAAGTTTTAGGAAAATAAATGGTGCCTATTTTTCACCTAGTGGCAGTTTTTCCTGTAATAGTGAAGGTGTAGTGTATGTTCTCAAATGTCCCTGTAATTTATTGGTTTACCTTTAAAACCTCGAATCACACTTGTGCAAGTAGTCATATCCTCGCATCATAAAAACGAAACTGGAAAAAGCGACAGTTTCTAATGTTCGAAAAGCAGCAAATCGAACAGCCGATTCGCTGTTTTTCAAACATGAATGTCGACAACAAAAGTATATGCAGTGTAATGCTGCGCCCCCCACACCCCCCCCCTTCTTTATTATTCTAACTCCGAGATCGCACTACAGCGGGAAATGGAACAATTTCCAACTCCCCACTATAGTGCGCTCTGCCCCTAAATGTCAAATGTGCAATGAGCGACTCTAACTGTGCTTTCGCTCATTGCACATTCAAACCTTCTTCCATTCGAAGTTTTCAGAACTTGAAAACTGTCTTTCGAACATTTGATGGTCGCCCGTGTGCAATACGCACATGTAAAGGTAAACCAATTTATTTTATATAGGGGAAAGTAAAAGAAAATTGAAAGTCAGAATACAGAAACATATAAGGGACATAAAGAATACTAAAACTGAAAGCAATATTGCTATGCATTTTAAAGTAGCACATGATAGTGACCATTCTTTGTTACAAGTTTCTGTTTTAGAACAAGTTTTTATGAAAATTGGTGAAGTATGTGATATTAAGGAGAAACGTCTGCATAAGGAATCTATTTATATTTTAAAATTTAATACTATGGTAGCTGTAGGTTTAAATCTAGAAATTAATTGGAAGCAATTATTATGTAATTAAATAATTAATTTATTTATTAATTGATGGTGTTATAAAAAGGTTTGTGAAATGTTGTATATTTGTATTACTCCTGGAAGGCTGAGAGCCGAGGCGCTAGAGTTTCAAAAGTTTTTCATTAAACCTGTGTTTGGATTGTGGCTGGTTGTGGATTCTTCTGTTTGCTGCTTTCATTCAAGTTGTTGATTATAATTTGGGTGGAACATGGCCACAGATCCATCCTGCAACTTTCTTAGGGTCCTCAGGGAAGATTCAACAGTGACGCAGACCCCATCTCAAAGAACTCAAACAACTATGGACAACTATGTTGCTCAGAGTGTCTCTTCTGCCAATGGACATTTGAATAATTATGTGAGTAGAAGTTTTACCAGTTATATGGAGAAGTTGACGGAGGAAAAACATATGAAGATTGGTAATCCCTTTTCTACTACTGGCTCCGGAAATCTTGGCTTGTCCACAGATAGCCAGGATTTATATTACAATTTGGAGAAGCTAATGTTGGTGTAAACAAAGGTACATTTAAATATTTTGGGTTTGCAGCGGTATTTAGAGCTCAAAATAACTCCCAGAGGTTAAGGGGTGCTTAAAAGTCCTACTACGCCCTTTGATTTAACCAATGATGTGGAAAAAGCTTTTTGTGACTGCTGGGTGACAGCAGAACATCGTTGTGCGAGTGAGTGGGTCTCCATTCTCATTGAGCGGGATATGCTGAAGCAGGCAAAGTTAAAGGAAGATATTAAGCGCACTTTTTCAAATTTGTCTCCCTTGCTTGTTCCCTCTCAAGTTGATTCTGTTTTAAAAGATTTGAACAGTAAATTAAAAGACCTTGAATTCCTTTTGATCGAAAGAAAGGGAAGTAAGATCAAAAGGGACTCTCGTGAGTATGAACATAAACATGCATTTCTTTGGAAAGCTAATGATAAAAGAGATGAGAAACTTCCATTCATATGGAGGTTCAAAACGTTCGCATTCAGTCATATTTGTTTCTTCTGATGGTTTGACAAGTGGGGGTGATAGTGATGAATCTGCGTATCCACCCTTTCCTAATGCTCATTGTCTGGAAGCCATGCAACCATTTCATAGACAGGGAGAAGACCAAGGTGGACAACAGAACAGAAAGAGGAACAGGAATTTTCAGGAACAAAATATCCACACTGAAACGAACTATAGACCTCATTTTAAACGAGGCAGATGGAACTGAAAATTTATCAGTAAGTGTGGATAATGTGTCTTTTAATTCTAATTGTTGATTAGTGAATTTGGATTGTAGCCAGTTGTGGATTCTTCTTTTTTCTGCTTTCATTCAAGTTGTTGATTACCCCAACAAGTGGCAGCCTGGCAATCATCATTGAATTGAGGTTTCACTGCTTGGTAGAGGACATACTTGTGGAGGTAGTGGAAAGAAAAATTCAGCCAGTCAAAGTCTCTATTCAGACTGCTAAAGACATGCTCTCTCAGTGGGTGCCAACCACTGCACCAACACAGGCCCCTACCCCCTCAACATCAGGGTCTGCTACTGTGACACCATCTGGAAGTGGACATGCCTGACGCTCTGTGAACTTGGAGTCCTGCAAGCACTTTGTCAGCCCTTCTTCCCTTATCCTTTCTCCTACACCGTCTTACCTATTTCCCACTCACACTACCCTCTCATATAAAAAAAAATTATAAAAATGGGGGGGGGGGGGTCTATCACCTGATAAAAGCAAAGTGCCCAATCACTTCCGCCTTCCTCCAGCACAAACCCTCTTTTTTGCTGTGTGTTCCCCTCTTTGTCTCCCTTTTCTGTTCTTTAATGAAACCATCACTGTGTTCACAAAAGGATACCCCTATATAAAACATTATAAACCCCTTTTCTTCTTAAAAAAAAAAATCAATTTTAACCACTGTGCAGTTCACAGCTTTCCTTAAATATTTTAAGCATGACTTGCTTAGCCATGCTCATCTAAGATATTCAAAGAAAAAAACAAGTAACACAACCCCTCAGACTTTGGTGAAGTACTTTGCAGCTTCCTAATGTTGAACTTTACACAAGTTACTCCTGTGTGAAAAATGGGTATGTTTTCAAAAAAGACTTCGCTTTTCATTATTCATCACAAATTACTTTCACTGACCTAATTTGCATATCTGTTTGGTACCGATATTCGGGTCTATGTTAAATGTTCGAACATCCAAAATGTCGAACATTACATGGTAGAGACCAAATGTTCAACATTTGGATGCTCGAACATACAAAAAAAAAAAAAAAAAAGAAAACACAGAAAAAAATACTTTAACAGTGTAGGTAAGGGGGGCAAGCCTCCCTGCACCCCCCACACCCCCCTACTTTAATATATCAACTCCGAGACCACACTTCAGTGCAGAAATGGGAATTTCTCCCTATCTGCACCATACAGTGCCATTGAAAGTCTCTCTTCGAACACTCAAAATTTCGAACGTTTGTTCTCGACCATGTAACATTCAAAATTTTGAGCGTTCGAAGATTTGACAGGTACCCAAATATTCACAGATTACCTTAACCTATTTGCAAAGCCCCAGACTATGAATACCAGCCAGAATGAAATTAGACTAATCACAACAGGAAACAAATTATTTTTCCAATGGATAATATACAAAAAAACAAAGAACCACATATTTTGTTTTGTGGGCTTCACCACACCACATTTTCTAGCTTATATATTTGCACAATCTCCACCATAAGAGAAAAAAACATTGAATAACATAAAGTTATTGCTACATGACTGCTTTGCTTCTACATTCAGTAAAGACTACTTTCAATTATTTGACAGCTTGTGAAAGGAAAAATAGCTTTTAACATACTATATATTTGACAGAATGCTTGGAAACCATGCACACACACACACACACACACACACACACACACACACACACACACACACACACACACACACACACACACACACACATCCACAAGCACATATGCACATGCATGCACATAACCCACAGTTCTGTAAGGCAAATGGACTTAATTCACATACTGTAATAACCTCCAAAGAATACCAATCACAGACCAGAAAAAGACACAAGATATGCCAAATAGCTAAACATTCTCCAATGATATAAAATGTACGAGTTGATAAAACCATTTATTTCAAAACTTTAAAATGTCTTACAGAATATAAGCACTTTCATCTCATATAAAGGTAAAACTTCATCAGATCATTTAGCTATATGGCGTATCTTGTGTCTTTTGCTGGTCTATTATTCACATACTCCCATCTTTCCTTTAAAGATCATCTTTTTATGATTTTAATTATGGCTACTTTTTTAAAATGATTGAAGAATTGTCACAGTGTGAAGAAGTCTTGTGGTATGATGAAAGCTGTTAGTGGAATGTACATATCTTTGTTATGTTTCTCGTAATAAAGTACTCTGTTTTATATGACTACAGTTGTGCTCTTTCTTTTTTGTAATGGAACCTAATATACATACAAGATCTTGGTCCGAGTATTTTGGTTTAACGATAAGACTATTTATCTGCCTACATGTAGATATATATATATATATATATATATATATATATATATATATATATATATATATATATACATATATATATATATTTATATGGATCTACTTTCATATCATGAAATTCGACATTACAGAAGACTGGAATATCGAGATCATAACCACAAAACTAAAATACACTGAATGTGCATAATACAGAGTCCGAAAATATCGAAAAACACAATGCAAACATAAACCTCCCACCCTACACCAGAAAACACAAACCAACAAATACAAACTAAAGCTCTGCTGACTTCTCTATGTTTAATCAGGGGGGCAAGCTTCCTTGAACCCCCCCACTCTAAGCAGATTTAATATATTAACTCTGTGATCACACAACAGTGAAGGAAAGGTACATTTCCCGATCTCCAATGTACCACAATCTCCATAACAGATGTCGAAATACTTTCTAACACACCTACATCTCCCTTCCCAAAACACCTACATCCTGCCAACACAAACACACCCACTCCCACTCAC
The DNA here is from genome assembly GCF_019279795.1 of Protopterus annectens. Classification (NCBI taxonomy): domain Eukaryota; kingdom Metazoa; phylum Chordata; order Ceratodontiformes; family Protopteridae; genus Protopterus; species Protopterus annectens. The sequence goes on from NC_056746.1 coordinate 907,313,941, forward strand.
TTATCCTGGCAGTGGACATGGCTGAGGCTCTGTGAACTTGGAGTCCTTCTAGCAATTTGTCAGCCTTTCTTCCCTTATCCTTTCTCCTATACCCTCTTACCTATTTCCCACTCACACTACCCTCTCATATAAAAAAATTATAAAAATGGGGGGTCTATCCCCTGATAAAATCACAGTGCCCATTCTGTTCTACCTCCTCCAGCAGAAACCCTCTTTATCCCTGTGTGTTCCCCTCTTTGTCTCCCTTTTCTGTTCTATAATGAAACCATCACAGTGTCCACAAAAGGATACCCCTATATAAAACATTATAACCCCCCCTTTCTTCTTAAAACAAAAAGCAGTTTTAACCACTGTGCAGTCTGTAGCTTTCAAACATTTTAAGCATGACTTGCTTAGCCACATTCATCTGAGATATTCAAAGAAAAAACTAATAACACGACCCCTCAGGCTTTGGTGAAGTACTTTGCAGCTTCCTAATGTTGAACTTTACACAAGTTACTCCTGTGTGAAAAATGGGTATGTTTTCAAAAAAGACTTTGCTTTTCATTATTCATCACAAATGACTTTCACTGACCTAATCTGCATATCTGTTTGGTACAACTATTCACAGATAACTTTACATACATGCATACAAATATTTCAAGCATGGGCATTAATGCCCTTCTAGCTTGTCAATATACCAAACCACTTGTTCCCATAATAAGCATCCAGGCTGTTCTTAAAAATATCTAAACTACTACTTGCTTTGATGTAATTTGGTAGTCTGTTCCATGCATCAGCTTCTCTGTCAGAGAACCAATTAGTGCACTTCTCATTCCTATAGAATCTTCTACAGAGGTTATCTGATGATTCTCTAGTACTTTCTGATAACCCCAAACAATCCCAGAGATAGGTGTCACTAAATGTCCTATATACCTGAATAATGTCTCCTGTTAGATATCTGTAAGAGACAGTCTATAAGTTCAGATATTTTAGTCTTTCATAATAACTTAAATTCTCACATCCATGCATACTCTTGGTATATTTCCACTGTGCTCTTTCCAGTTTACTCATGTTTGTTTTCTTACAGGGTTTCCATATTGTTATTCCATACTCAAGTTTGGGTCTAATGTAACTAACAAGCAATGACTTCATTATTTTTGATTTCCTAGACTTTATAAATCTTTTTATACAACCTATAATTCTATAACTATCATTAACCAACTGGTTGATATGATTAGAAAAACTCATAAATTTACCCATCTATCCAGGTCCTTAACTGAGTCTACAGTTTCAATCACTGTGTGCTGTATTAAATATTCACCTTTCAATTTATGCCTACCAAATCTCATATGCTTAGTTTTTGATGTATTTATCAACATATTATTCTCATGTGCCTGCAGACATGCCTTAGCTGTAACACATATAATCCATTTACCCAGTTTCATGTTGTCTGCATATAGACTGTAGAACACCTCAGAAGAAAATGTTAGGTCTGAAGGATACAATCTAAACAAGTAAGGGCCTAGGACAGAGCCCTGTGGGACACCCTGACCGTAACCAAGGATTTCTCCTGTCCAGTTGCTGTATGATACTTGCCATGTCCTATTTGTAAGCCATGCAGCTATCCCTCTTATCAAGAGTACATCAATACCTAGTTGTACTAATATATTGATCAGTGTTATGTGTATGACCCTGTCAAATGCTGAAGTTAAATCTATATAAATTACATCACAGCACAATTTTTCATTCATAGCTGTTATTATATTGTGATAGAGCATCATGTTACAGGTGGTAATAGATCTATTTTCAACATATGCATGCTGAGTTATATGGTTTCAAGTCCCAACCTATCTATTTCTGACAATAACTTATCCAATATTACCTTCTCCATTATTTTTCCACAACATGAAAGTAGACATAAGGATCTATATGACTCTGCGTTTGTCCTACTCCCCTTTCCCTTAACAACAGGTTTAATAAGCGCATGTATCCAATCTTCAGGAATCTCCCCATATTTGTTTGACCTAGTGAATAATAGATATAATTGTACTGTAAGTTCTTGCTGAAGTGTTCTCAGGTCATTGTTACTAATTCTGTCTCCTCCCTGTGCTTTGTTTGGATCCAGTTTGTGCAATTCTTTTTCAATATAATCTAATTTGATTCTAGTACGTGGGTTACATGGATGTCACTAGGACAACTTACCACCCCTTTTGTGGAGGCCAACTGTTTTGCATAAAATTTTGTAAATATATCTATAATCTGTTGTGTCAGAGAATACATTTTAGAATCTGCACAGTTTATCAATTTGTGTGTCTTTACTCCTTCCACATATTATGTATCTATAAAAAGGTTTCCTATTATGCTTAATATCTTTATATAAATTTTCTTCAAATTGTTCTTGATCTTGTCTCACACTATGCTTAAATCTGTTTGTCCAGCTTGTTTATTTCAGTTTTCAAAGTTGTAGTTTGACCTCTCTTCCATTCCCTATATTTTTTGTCTCTCAGCTTAATCAGGCATCTTGTTCTTATGGAAATACACCCCCTGATGTTGTATGCCTAGATCCTGATGTTAAACATTTTTTTGATTTTTTGCACTCAAACGATTTCTCTTTCAAAACTTTCCACATTCCATCTGCATTTTTTTCTACTGAGCATATCACTCCATTTAGTTTTACATAGTGACTGATTTATAGGTTCATAGGTTCATACTAGGCTATCTGCCCTAGGGCATTTATAAGCCTAGCCAGAATGTGTTTGGCTTTCGCCACCCATTTTAAATTTATTTTGCTATGCCCTTTTTCGAGGTTAGTATACTGTGCCTCTGTCTAACAGTGACACAGAAGTGATACCCGGGGTAAACCTCCGATCTCCCATCCACTCATCAAGATTCCTCTTGAAGAGAGTCAATGAGGGACTCTGCCTAACCTGGACTGGGATTTTATTCCAGAGTGAAGGGAGCCTCTGGGTTATGAATCTGTCCCTCCAGCATGTCCTATTTATTTCAGTGCTGAGGTTCAAGTTTCTCGAGCGCGTAGCTCGATGGGATTTGGATTTTCTGAGGTGCAGCATGTCCATTAATTCCGGGTTGGACATGGCTTTATACGTCAGGCACAGATCGCCTCTGAACAGGCGGTATGCCACTGAGTAGAGCTTGAGTTTCTTTAACCGGGCAGCATATGGCATCTGTTTAAGCCCTTTGATCCTCTTGGTGAGGTACTTTTGGGGTCTTTCCAGTTGCTGCAGGTGTCTGGTAAGGTACATCCCAAAAGGGGCATTGTACTCAATTATGGGCCTGATGAGGGATGAGTAAAGAGGCACGATGACCTCCCCTGATCTAGATGTGAATCCCTTCATGATTAGGTGGGCTATATAAAATGTTTTTCTAACCACTTTGGCCACGTGGTTGTCAAATGAGAGATTGCTATCAACTTGGGTCCCCAGGTCCCTAATTACTTCTTCTGTACTTAATGGATTACCACCTATGTGGTAATTTGTGGGCACTTTGTTTTTGCCAAAGGGGATGACTATACACTTTTTGGCATTTAGCTTGAGGCCATGGCTCTGGCACCAGTTGTCTGTTTCTATGAGGCCCTTTTGGAGGATGTGAGGCCCTTTTGGAGGATGATTTATGGATTTGCTTCCATATAATTTATAACGAATCTTCTGTGCATTGGTTTAGATTTCAGTTTGGCAGAATTATCTAGTAACAAATTAACCTTTATAACCCCATGATCACTGCACATCAATGATGGTAAAACTTGACTTGAATTTACAGTAATTTCTTTGGGAGCATAAACAACAAACCTTAAGTCATTTACAAAGCCCCATATTATGAATACCAGCCAGAATGAAACTAAACTAATCACAACAGGAAACAAATTATTTTGTCAATAGATAATATATAAAAAAACAAACAAAAACACCCCCAAAGAAACACACATTTCATTTTGTGGGCTTCACCACACCACATTTTCTAGCTTATATATTTGCACAATCCAACCACAAGAGAAAAAACATTGAATAACATAAAGTTATTGCTACATGACTGCTTTGCTTCTACATTCAGTAAAGACTACTTTCAATTATTTGACAGCTTGTGAAAGGAAAAATAGCTTTCAACATACTATACATTTGAAAGAATGCTTGGAAACCATGCACACACACACACACACACACACACACACACACACACACACACACACACACACACACACACACACACACACACACACACACACACACACACACACACACACACACACACACACACACACACACACACGCATATTCACAAGCACATATACACATGCATACACATACCCCACAGTTCTGTCTGGCAGGTGGACTTAATTCACATACTGTAATAACCTCCAAAGAATACCAATCACAGACCAGCAAAAGACACAAGATACACTAAATAGCTAAACTTTCTTCAATGATATAAAATATCCGAGTTGGCAAAATCATTTATTTCAAAACTTTAAAATATCTTACAGAACTTTGAAATTTAAGTGTTTTCATCTTACATAAACCCAGAATTATATAGACCCTTAAGTCTACTTTCATGTTGTGGAAAAATAATGGAGAAGGTAATACTGGGTAAGGTATTGTCAGAACTGGATAGGTTGGGACTTGAAACCATATATCAGCATGCATATGTTGAAAATAAATCTATTACCACCTGTAACATGATGTTCTATAACAATATAATAACAGCTATGAATGAAAAGTTCTGCTGTGATGTGATTTATATAGATTTAACTTCAGCATTTGACAGGGTCATGCACAAAACACTGATCAATAAATTAGTACAACTACATAAGATGGATAGCTGCATGGCTTACAAATAGGACATGGCAAGTATCACACACCAACTGGACAGGTGAAATCCGTGGTTACAGTCAAGTTGTTCCACAGGGCTCTGTACTAGGCCCTTACTTGTTTAGATTGTATCTTTCAGACCTTACTTTTTCATCTGAAGTGTTCTACAGTCTATATGCTGATGACCTGAAATTGGGTAAACTGATTACAAGTGTTACAGATAAGGCATGCCTGCAAAATAATTTGACTAAATTGACCATTTGGGCACAGGAGAATAATATTTTGATAAATACATAAAAAACTAAGCATATGAGATTTGGGAGACATAAACTGAAAGGTAAATATTTAATACAGCACACAGTGATTGAAACTGTAGACTCATTTAAGGACCTGGGTATATGGGTAGATTCAGCTATGAGTTCTTCTAATCATATCAACCAAGTAACTAATGATAGTTATAGAACTATAGGTTGTATAAAAAGATTTATAAAGTCTAGGAAATCAAACATAATGAAGTCATTGTTTGTTAGTTACATTAGACCCAAACTTGAGTATGGAATAACAATATGGAAACCATATAGGAAAACAAGCATGAATAAATTGGAAAGAGTACAGTGGAAATATACTAAGGGCATTCATGGATGTGAAAATCTAAGTTATTATGAAAAACTAAAATATCTGAACTTGTACAGTGTGTCTTACAAATATTTAAGAGGAGATCTTATTCAGGTATATAGGGCATTTAGGGACAACTACCTCTGGGAATGTTTGGGGTTATCAAAAAGTACTAGAGAATTGTCAGATAACCTATGTAGAAGATTCTATTCTAAAGGAATGAGAAGTGTACTAATTGGTTCTCTGACAGAGTAGGTGATGCTTGGAACAGACTACCAAATTACATTAAAGCAAGTACTAGTTTAGAAATTTTTAAGAACAGCCTGGACATTTATTAGGAACAAGTGTTTTGGCATATTGGCAAGCTAGAAAGGCTTTAATGCCTGTGCTTGAAACATTTGTATGTATGTATGTACATAAAGGTAAAACTTCATCAGATCATTTAGCTATTTGGCGTATCTTGTGTCTTTTGTTGGACTATTATTCACATACTCCCATCTTTCCTTTGCAGATCATCTTTTTATGATTATAATTCTGACTACTTTTTTAAAATGACTGAAGAATTCTCACCATCTGAAAAAGTCTTGCGGTATGATGAAAGCTGTTATTGGAATGTACATATCTTTGTTATTTTTCACCTAATAAAAGTACTCTGTTTTATGTGACTACAGTTGCGCTCTTTCCTTTTTTTGGATTGGAACCCAATATAAATAACTGGCTGTCCTCCACTCGGCTGGGACAAAGCTGGTACTCCAGCTTTGGTTGAATAGGGTGTCTAATAGTGCTGCAGATGCAGCCTGGGATGTTATCTGGTCCCATGGAGGCTGTATTCTTTGCCTTTGAGAGGGTGGTGATGACCTGTTCCCTAGAAATAAGGGAATGGGGCAGGTACTGGGGATGTCCTGATTTACTGATGGGAGGACAGAGGGGTGAAGTTTTTGCTGAATCTGTCAACCATTAGGTTGACTATATCTACAACATTTGTGTATGTGGTGTCCTTGACCACCAGTTCTGAACAGATCTGGGTGCTTCCTTTTTCATGCTTTAAGTTTCTAAATGAAGTTTATGAACTGATGCAGAATACATACAATATCTAGCTAGTGTTCCACACTAAATGCAGTTTATGTATTTGTCTAAATATGTATGAAAATTCTAAGTAGTATATTGCACCTGCAGTTTGTTTTTTGTGTGGCCTTGTATAATAATCTTGTTAATGGGTCAGTTGTATGCTTCAATTTCTACGTGGGTCATTGTGGAAAAGTATCCAAGGAGCAACCTACAGACCCAGTTATGAAAATAATAAATAAAATAAATGAATGAAGATACACACACACAGACACACACACACACGCACACACACGCACACACACAGACACACAGACACACACACACACACACACACACCCACACAGACACACACACACACACACACACACACACACACACTCGCGCACTCACACGAGCACGCATTCATTTAGCTTGCCATTTGCAGTTCAGCCACATCTCATACACTGCCCACTTCACTTTTACCAGGTCATGGCATGCCCACTGCAGCAGCAAGATATGTATGCCTCACTGATTATTCTTTTACACTTAAAATATTTGTGTATTTGCAAACTTTTACTCCTTCCACACTTGTCAAGGTAGGTGCACACTAGAAAATGTAAATGTTATGTAATACTCACTGTTATATCTTTAATTCATTAAAGGTTCCTCTCAAAGCATCAAACGTTGCTTCACAGTGCTAGTAAGTACACATTTGCAAACCAGCACAGTCTTATTTAATTAGTTCCCTGAATGCAAGAGCTGTCCAGTGATATAAGAAATACAACTTTTTATTTATATTTGAAAGATGTAAGAATGAGGTCTAGGGCCCCTTTCAACCATGGACTAGGTTGAAGACATATGCTCACCAACAGCTGTCACAAAACAGTTGCTACAACACTGCATAACTTAGATTCAGTCACATACTGACAAGGTGGTCCTGTGCCAAAGACAAGGTAGCCCCCACATTTTTACTTTCACTTTCATTTTTTTTGTTTCAGTTTAATTTTACAAGAAATGTTTCCCTTAAGTAAGCACATTTTCTAAGAAGTATAAGGATGTAAATGGTCCTGATAGGCACCAGCACAGATGCATAATTCATAGGGTTATGAAAAAGTAATATGATACTTATGGGAGCAGAGTAGTAGCTGTACATAACTGTGGTTGCTTACTCTGTACGACAGGATTTGGTGGCATGAAAATTAAATACTTTGGAGACGAGTCAAATAAATGCAACATAAGATCCAAAGTTGGTACATGAAAAAGGAGGAGATGTAACATCAGACATCAAGAAGAAAGCTGTCCGATAAAATAGGACGTGTCTCTTGGGATTTTTCTAAATGGCACACTTGCATTGCTGCTTTGTAAAGTCTGGCACAAAAAGATCCTTGAATGCCACCTAGTTTGTTAGTATTTTATAATAAGTTGGAATCATCTGCATAGTCAAGTAAGAGAATAACCAAAAATATTTAGCAATAAAGGATAATGTCTAGGGAGAGATTTAAAACAGTACAGGCATTCTCCTGGCACATACGCACTTATACACACACACACACACACACACACACACACACACACACACACACACACACACACACACACACACACTCACTCACTCATGACGGAGGAATACAGTAATGCATGATGGAACTTTATAAATATATCCATACCCACATACACGTGCTTGCACACACACACACACACACACACACACACACACACACACACACACACACACACACACACACACACACACACACACACACACATACTCACTCACTCATGACTGAGGAATACAGTGATGCATGATGGAACTTTATAAATATATCCATACCCACATACACGTGCTTGCACACACACACACACACACACACACACACACACACACACACACACACACACACACACACATGCACACACCACTCATAGACACAATACAATGAATTCAGAGATGTGATAGAAATCTGTGTCAAAGCAGTAAGACGTTAGTTGTAGATAGTAGATATCCAAATGCAGTAACAACATATACTCCCGCACACCTCCTACTTTCAAACTCCTCCTTTTTGCTTTTTAACATCTGTTCCTTCTCTTTGCTATCACTCTATACTGATAGACCTCATAATGTGATGAGAAGGTTTATGCAGGGAATTCAGCAGTTGTGCAAAGCTGGGTTCTGCCTACAAGCTAAACAGAGCCCCTTACAGGGACGCACAGCTGATTGTCCTCATTTCAAAGTGCCCCATGAGCACACCCTCCCCTTGGATCTCCTCTGCACTTGCTGTCTTCCATCTTTTTGATGTCCCATATCTCGTCTTCCTTGAGACCTGCTGAATAAAGGATGAGGGTTACTGTTTATATGGACCGTTCCCCCTTTCCAAAAGTACTTCTGCTCAATTTCCCAATTCTGCCCCTCTCTGCTATGTTCCTTCTCCTCAGAGGTACCACCTAACTATATCTGACATTCTGCTCATTTTGTCATCACCTTCCCTCCCTTGTAAATGGGGCACTTTCTGCTTATGCCTGTAATTTTGTTCATTTTGTCACCACTTGCTCTCCCTGTACAGCCCTCAACTCCTTAGGACAACCTCCTACTTGTATCTGCCATTCTTTTAATTTTCTCACTTTTTGACTTCCTCTTACACAGTCCACCTCCTTACAGTATCAGCTTCTGTATCTGTTATTTTGTTCATTTTCTTATCCACTTCCCTCCCTTTTTCTCCATTCTCCTTATAACACTTTATTCCTATGATTCTGTTGATTTGCTCCCCTTCTACTCACCCTGTGCAGCTCCTGTCCTTAAGACACCTTATACCTATATCTGTTGTTCTGTTCATTTTCCTATCTCATTGCTTCCCCTATACAACTTCTCCCTTTATGACACCTCAGAGCTGTAAGTCTTGGTAAGTTAATTTTCTCAGTTATTGCCCTCCTGTACACACCCTTAAAACACATTTTTCTATGTACCTATTGTTATGTTAATTTTCCCAATTTGTTGCTTTTTTTCTGTCTCTTGGATGCCCCCACCCTAATTTCTGATTTTTTATCCTGTTCCAGGTAGAGAAAAGTAATGTTAGGCATAGGGTCATTCGTGGTAAGCAAACTCCCCCTTTTTAAATCATTCTTCCCTTCTAGAAATCCAAGAAATATTCCTAACCTCTCCTAGGAGACTTTTTCCCCACAATGCCATGGCACATAGGTTCATAGGTTCATAGGTGTTTACTAGTCTAACGACCAAAAGGGCCTTTTTAAGCTTAGCCATGCATCCCAAATCTCTGACAAGTTCTGGTACCCCTGATAATTGTAAGCAGAGGCTTGGGAGATGAAACATTTACAAGCAGGGGCCTGGGAGATAAACCATTTACAGGTTGCCTGTGTCAGTTAGAGACATAGGTGCTAAACCTGAAGTGAATTTCCTGGTTACTATCCAATTGTCCAAGTTACACTTCAGTTAGGTTGGGGAGGAACTCTGCTTCACATGGATGGGGAGCCTGTTCCAGAGATGGGGCAGTCTCTGGGATACATAACCTGTCTCTCCAGCAGGTCCTATTTATATCACAGGCAAGGTTTAACACTTTTGAATGGGTCATTCTGGTGCTGTTTGTTTTGCAGATATCCAGGAGATCCATCAGAGTGGGGTCTGACAATGCCCTGTATGCCAGGTATAGTTCTCCCCTCAACAGCCTGTAGGAGACAGAATACAGGAATAGGGCCTTGAGGTGGTCTGCATAGGACATTTTACTTATGCCCTGTATTCTTTTAGTGAAGAACCTCTGTAGATGTCCCAGTTGTTGGATATGCCTGGTTAGGTACATACCAAAGGGGCACTGTACTCAATGATAGGTCTGATGAATGCCAAATAAAGTCGAACAATGAGTTCCTTGGACCTAGATGCCATACCTTTGTTAATAGGTTGCGCAACATAGAATGACTTCCTCACTACTGTAGACACATGATGGTCAAAGGATAGATTACTGTCAATGAGTGTCCTTAAGTCGCTGACTACTGTGTTAACTCTAAGGTGTGTGTTGTCTATATGATATATACCAGGGCTGGATGATTTCCTGAAGGATATGGTTATGCATTTCTTGGCATTTAGTTTTAGTCCATGGCTCTGACAATAGTTGTTTATCTTTGTTAGCCCTTCCTGGAGAACATTTGTGTTGGTGTGGTATTCAATGACAGCTCTCAGTTTGCAATCATCTGCAAATTTAGTCGGTCAGAGACCATTGACATTGGCCTTGACTTCAGTGGAGTAAATGCTAAAAATGAGCAGTCTAAGAACTGATCCCTGAGGGACTCCACTTGTGACTGGCCTGTTTCTAGACATGGACTCCCCAGTTCTAGCTTCTTGGGTCCTGTCTGTGAGCCAGTTGATTATCCACTGGGTGACATACGGATTTGTACCTAAACTCTTGAGTTTGTTAACAATGCCCAAGTAGGCCATTGTGTCAAATGCCTTGGCCAGGTCAGGGTAGGCAGTGTGAACTATTTTGCCCTCATCCATTGCTTTGGTGACCTTCTCAAAGAAGTCCACCAAGTTGAGTAGGCATGACCTGCCCTTAATGAAAAGAAGCTGGGTTGGGTCCAGTGTCTGGAGATTTACTATATCATTATTGATCATTTCCATGATAATTCTTTCCATGGCTTTGCATATAAGACTATTGAGACTATGGGTTTGTAGTTTCCAGGTCTGTTGATGGCCCACCTCTGTACAGAGGGATGACTGTTGCTGTTCTCCATTCATGAGGTACAAAGCCTGTTTGGAGGCTACAGTTAAATAGCAGTTCCAGAGGCCTGATAGGTCATGTTTTATGCTATTTAGAAGGCATCCTAGGATATCATCTGGGCTCAATGATGCAGTGTTCTTGGGCTTAGAGACAGAGTATTAAGGACCTGTTCCCTAGTTATAGCAAGGGGAGTTATATTTGATGGTATTGCCAGAGGGAGGGTTGAGGAGGAGAGAAGGGTAAAGTTGGAGCTGAATTTGTTGGCCAGTAGGTTTGCTATATCTGCTGGCTCGGTATAGGTGGTTCTAGTTACAATGAGCTCTGCACACAACTGTGTATTGCCTTTGAGGTTGCGGGCATAACTAAATAATGCCTTGTGGTTGTCCTTGGCCTAGAGAGACAAATTTACCTCAAATTTAGAATTTGGCTTTGGTAGACTTTTTGTCCGCTGAGTTGTTTGTTTAGTTTGACAAGACTGATTTTATCCTGCTAGGTGCTGCACCTCCTAATTTCTGCCAGGATTTTCTTCCCTTTTTTATACAGCCTATTAATTTTGTGATTCCACCGGGATGGGCTGTTTTTTGACTTAGTTCTGTACTTCTTCCTGGTGGGTTCAGCTACCTCTATGCATCTATTAACATGCTTGTATGGGGTTTCTGTGAACAGTTCTGTATAGGCAGCAGAATTCTCAGGATTTATGGGAGCTTAGAATTAAGACAGGTTATCACTTAATAGCAGAAAGTTAACCTTAGAGTAGTTCCTGAATATTCCAAGGTTATCCGTTGGTCCATGTTTTATTTTTACTTGAAAGGAGACCATTTTGTGGTCTGGCCTTACCAAGAAAGACATTACACTAGGGGGTATGCAGCACTCAGCCATATTAATAAGGACCAGATCCAGTATGGTTGCACCCCTGTTTTGTGTACTGACAATCTGGTCCAGGGAGTTTGTTTTTACAAAATCCAGGAAACACTGTGCCTGTACATTTGGTGTCATATAGGATTCTCAGTTAGTAGTGGGGTAATTAAATTTGCCTATGAATGTGGCATTTTGTTGGATGGTGAGTGTTTCCAATAAGTTTAAATATATGGTATGGGTTTTCTGGGTCAAAGAGGGGAACCTATAGCTTGCAAGGAAGTGGTATTGTATTTTGCCTATGGTACTTTGAACATGAAGTAGCTCAAATGCAACGTCCTATCTGACCAGCCTTGAGATATATTTATTTTTGATGTAAATCAAGACAGCTCCACCTTTTATCCATGTCTGTGTAGTAGCTCTGGTCTCTCCACAGATTTAAACCATGTCTCTGTGACTGCATAGACATCAGCATTCTCTAGGGGGAAGGTAGCTTCTAGGGAGTGAAATTTTGTGCTTAGATTCCTTTAGGTTTTCTTGGTTTTGATTTGCTATGTCAGAAGTACTTTCAGTTTGGCATTGCCTAAAAAAGGCAATATGGGAGAAGATAATGTTTTACCTAATATTTTAAAGCCTAGAGGGGAGAGGTGCAGACCATACCTGGCAAAGCAGGGTGGTCTGTTGATCATCTCCTTCCATGCTGAAAAATATTGCACCCCCTTAGAATGGCACAAGAAATTAAGCCAACTATTAAGGAGAGTCATCTTTTGTTTATATTGTGGCATCATCCTGGAGAAGGTAAAATGCTGCCCAATGCTAGGCTCATACTGGCCTTGGACACATATTCTGAGAGCTCCATTATGTCTCTCTTCATATAGTCTAGGAGGGTATGTCTCAGGTCATTAGCACGCACATGGACTATGACTGAGTCATACTGGTACTTGTGGTCCAATGACCTGAGTGCATGTGTAAAGTGGCAGATCCTAGCCCCTGATAAGCAACTGACTGCGACTTCCTCTTTACTCAGCCTGGTGAGAGGGACATCAGTGTGTCTCACAATGGAGTTTCCAATGACCAGAATGTTGAATTTTGTGGTGGCTTGCCTTATAGGCTTAGAATTAGAGGCTCCATGATATGTGTCTGTATGTGCTGATGTGGATGTTGCATTGAAAGAGTGCATTCAGGGCTGCTGAGGATATTTGTTATGTGTACTTCATCAAATAAGTTGTTGGGATTTAGGAAGGTTACATTTAAGTGCTTTTTTCTTTGAAATGTGTGTAATGGGTGCAGCATGTGTACTACTGACAACCTCATTGACATTAGGAGTGCTTTTATCTGAGGGCTTTGCTTCCAGTGACATTGTGTAAATAAATCTCTCACTTGCCATATCAGTTTGAGAATTAACTGGTTGTCAGTAAACATGAGACAATTTCTACAATGCCTCATAAAGCCCATACCCACCAAGCTGGTAATGGAGATAGTGGGAAAGTTCATATCCATGGCAACAGACCCTTTTTTATTGATTAAACAGCTGAAGTGAGAATATAATGCAACATCAGGAGTATCCGATTTGCAACTCTGGGGACAGTGCTTGTTACTGCAAACTAGTTGTCCTACATGCAGCAATGTATTGCTGAAATTTCAGTCGTGCCTTTACAGAAAAAATGTCACTAAAGGTGTCTGTGTCTATGCAGGCCACTGCCAAACACTTGAGGGAAAACGAATAAGTAAACCCTGAAAATTTAAGGATGAAGCATTTCAGCAGATATTCTGAAGTTAGAATAAATTGAGCAGTACTTACTGAAAACAAAGAATTATCTTGTCAAGAATGATGAAAAGAGGGAAGTCATATCAGTGGCTACTGCCTGGATACTACTAGCGCTGGTCTCAACACAGCTTCACCCTGCTGGGATACAATGCTTCTCTGTTTCCTCTCTCACTAGAAGCAAAACATTAGCACCAATCCCAATCTGAAAAGCAGACCACAGCTTGTTTGGTGATCCACAGTCTTGTCTCCTGGTAGATATATTTTATAGCAAGCAGACCAATCAGGAACCTCTAGCACAGAGACTCACTGCCCAACCAAAAACAGTCTGGAGTCAATGCACTCTGCTCCTTCTCTCACAAGGAGCAGAATATAAGCACAAATTACAAGCTGTCACCTATGAAGCAGTTATTAGGCTTTCCAGTGATCAGCAGTCTCCAGGATATGATGTCCCTGTGCTCCTTCTCTCACCAGGCAAAAACAGATGCACTAATTCCAAGATGAATACTGAGAGGGAGAATTTGAGCTCTTCAATAATTGTAGTCTTGCAATAAATGTTGCAGATTTTAAAGGTAATATCAAAAATAGGTTAATATCCTAAGAACTGCAGTGTGCAATAAGCAGTTAAATATGAAAGGGGTAACAAGCTTTAGCTGTCTAAGTGGAGAGCCACAAATTTTAAAAGAGCAAGGTAGATTGAAAGGGGGTGGACACTTTGTATTCTGGTTCTATGGAATACAGTGGGATGGCCAATAAATTTAAATAGCTGAAGGGAAGTGGTTTCACAAAATGAAACAACCAATGAAAGGAGAAAGGGAAGGAGATATGTGGTCAAATTAACAAAAGGGGCAGGCAACTAGAAAGACAGTTGAGTTTAAGAACTCAACAGTGCCAGGGTGGAAGGCTGGGAAAATATGCACAAGACACACAGCTGTGGTCTCTTTCCTAGTTTTAATATGCAATTAAAAGCAGAACACAAGTAAAACACAGTGTAAAGAAAACAAATTCCAATACAGAAAACAGAAGAAGGCAATAAAGTAATACAAAATACAAGAAAGCAAAAGCAAACTAACCTTTTCCTCACAGCAAGCTATGGCAGTCTGAGCGAGCTTTTCCAGTAAAGCTTTGAAATGTTTTATTTTACCCCTTATATTGAAGGTTTAGCTCCTAGCACCACACTCAATTCACAGATAATTAACCTTAATTGACCTGTTCTGTCTTCTGTGTGATTACTTAATTGACCCGTTCTAATTTCTGTGTGACTCACAATAGACACAGCTGTGGTCTCTTTCCTAGTTTTAACACACAATTAAAAGCAGAGCACAAGTAAAACACAGTGCAAAGAAAACAAAACACAATATACAAAATAGAAGAAGGCAATAAAGTAATACAAAATACAAGAAAGCAAAAGCAAACTAACCTTTCCCTCACAGCAAGTTGCGGAAGAGTCTGGGTGAGCTTTTCCAGTAAATCTTTGAAATGTTTTATTTTATCCAGTAAATAGAAGGTTTAGTTCATAGCTCTATCCTCAGTTCACAGACAGTTAATCACATCAACCAAGAACAAAGATGAATTCCAGTGTTGGTAGAAACACAAAACTAAGAATAGCAAAAAACACCAAAACAATCATAAGAAATGTTTAATAAAAAAAAAACATTAAGATCATTCACAGTTGAGTCCTTTGTCTTTTTGTTACCAAGAAATCATCAGAACTCGAAATGCAACTCAAACTAGCTCCATTTTAAAATTATGTAAATAGAGACACACCTTTAAAACTAACTAATCATCACAAATTAGTTTTGTAATCAGTAAAGAGAAAAGAAAAAAATTCTTAAAGTAAATGCAGACTCAGTTGAGTTGTGTAAGTATCCCATGCACACAAAGAAAAAAACTTTTTCTTAATGTTAGCCCCACTGAAAAATGATAACAAAATACTTTGAAAAATTTTTGTACAATGCTTTATGAATAGATGACACTGAGATACCAACGATGTGTCTAAAATTAAGGCACCTCAACATAATCTAATTGCTCTTCTTTTAATCTCACTACTGATTGAAATATTCTCATCTAAACCAAGAAAGTTTGTAGCATCCAGCTTGAATTATCAGTACATTTCCAGCAACTTGTTCTGCCAATCACCTACAAAAGAAGAAATATTTATTTGTTCCAAAACCAAGAAAACAAAATTTGTGAAACCAGTGCAAACATGCACATGTTTAAAGTGTTTTTAGTTTTACCCATGTAAAAAGTGGGACACGATGCAAAAGTAGTCATGTAAAAACACTCTGGGAAGAACAATTGAACTTTCCACCATGCCCAGCCATATGAAATCGCCTTAGTAAAGGGCTGTTGCAGAATGTATTAATGTAGGGGCATTGATGGCAATACCCACATTTCTTAGAGGATGAAAGTCCAGCATGGCAGTCAATGGGCTTCTCCAAAAGGAATTTTATGTTCCATTTATTTTATATGTAAAAGATGGTAATGTAGAGAAAATGTTTTTGGTGCTTTTATCACTTTGCAGCATGGACCAATTCTTACATAAAATTTCCCTCAGTGTCCTTGACTTCCAATGTATAGTGCAGGACCCTGTTGCTATGACCCTCACCATCAAAATGATTGTCATTTCATTCTACTTGACTTAACTCACTCCTGATAACTGGAGCATATTTCCTCTTGGTACATATTTCATCTCCTATGGAATCAAAGAGGAGAGGGGATATCCATGGTCCAAAAACATGAATCACAACTTCTCAAATTGTTGCAGGCACTCTATTTCGTATGATGTCAGATTGGAAGCCATTATGTATTGGCTCTTGAGCACACCCTTCCTCTAAAGGAGAGGGTGGTAGCTGGTAAAGAAAAAAATGTATTGCAATAAGTTATCTTCCTGTAGACATTAGACAAAAACTTTTCATTGGCAACTTTTCTGATGTCATCAAGATAATTAATTCTGTCGAGCTTGCATAGATAGGTAAACTTAAGAAAGGAAGCACTGCCTTGAAGTTGGAAAATAAAATCATCCTTATCACACAGGAATTTTGCTATCATGCTTTATGAGTGCCTTCATTTTGTCCTCAGGCTTTACTTTTGCTCAGCGTATATTTGTAGAACTATAGCCAACTTTAAGGTATGTCTGAAAATATTACATTATAATCCTGCATAGAAATAATTTACAATGCAGTTCTAGTATGTGAGCTCCTTTTCGTTTTCCTCCCAGCAACTTCTAGAGTAACCCAAATAATATTTCTAACAGTATTACTGATATTATACAATTTTTTAGCACACCAATATTTTTTTACACTCAGATACTGTGTCTGTTCTTGCAGAATCTAAACCATTGATATCAACTGCATTGTGCAGTCTGCTGCCATTTTCTGTTCTGGACTTATTACACAATCAGAACTGGATGATTTAGGCAGCTGCCTAGGGACTGATGTTGGTTGAGGGTCCCAGATATACATTAATTCAAGAAAAAAAAAAGTTTAACATTAATAAAAAAAATACTGCTTAATTTTCCTGTTCTACGTTCTTCTTCTTAAAAAGACAATGTCTTGCTCTGCATGCCAGTTCCAGTCTCATTGGCTCAGAGCACAATGAAAGAAACTGGAGCTGGCATGTAGAACAAAGGAAGTCTTTCAGAAACTGGCACATAACTTGAGTGAAGCTTTCATACTGAACAGCACAGGAGATGAAGGTTTCTTTTTTCTTTGGCAGCATGGCAGGCCCTACAGAGAACAGGAGAGGTCTCTCTCTCTCTCTCTCTCTTTATTTTATTTTATTTTTTGCAGCATGACAAGCCAACAAGTCAAACAGAGATATTTCTTTTCCTTCTCTTTTTTTTTAGAGTGGTCTTATTCTATGTGTGTGTGAAATGCCACACCAGTAAGTACTGTCTAGTTAAGTGACTTGCTCTGAGTCACACAGAATCTACCCATGTACCTTAAGTACAGGAGACAGGAGCTTTAATCCAACTGCCAGACATCTGTTATTTTTTTTTCTTTTTTTGGTAAATCACCCAGAGTTATAGTCAGTCATTACAGTTTCACAGTGTTTGTGGTTCACAAAATACATGATGCAAAACCTCTTGTTCTGGTAACTATATACGTGATTTAGAGCAATCTTCTCTTATTTGTCTGCAGTTTTGCAGAACAGCTTTAGTTTTCCCTTTTATTTGTAGTTCTTCTTGAACAAGTCACTTAACCAGACAGTAATTTGGGTCAACTGAAAATTTGGGTTAGACTCCTCAATGATCCCCTGAATGCAAACATACTAGCTTCTGATGACAGACAGTTATGGTATAAAGGAAAGAAGGAAACTAATTGTAGTAAACAGGAGCAAAATAATATGAGCCCTGCATAGCTCCCAACCTCTTAGCTCAAGAAATTTGGACAAAGCCTGAAATAATTGGGGGCACAAAGGCTCAAAAATAGGGACAGATTTTAAATATTGCTCTTATAAACTTAACAAAATGCTAGAATAGCAGGATATATAATATACATTTTTAACAGTTATGAAGTCTGAAACTCAAAATGTATGACATTAGTTACTAATTTCATTCCTCAAATTATCCCAGTAATTTACTGGAAAACCAAACATTTTATGAGGAATAGACTGAAATGTTGAGGCAAAACTCTGGACATTCTGCAAAAATCTGGACAGTTGGGAGGTATGGAGTCATGTTCTTTGGATGTGATCCTTGGCTTCCTTAATGTTGACAGTGCATTTATTATTAGGTGTGACTACATTGGACAGCATGATGTCTCTGAGTTCAATGTTAATATTTTAACTATTAATACATAGGTTCATAGAATCATAAGTAACTACTAGGCTAGCAGCACTTGTGGGCCATTTTAAGTCTAGCCAGTTCTCCTTTTTGTGCTTAAATTAACCAATCCCATTTGGTTACACATTACCCGTAACCAATCCCATGACTGATAATTATATATTACCCTTAATGAGAATAATTGGGATCAGACCATAACATAGATAATTTGAGGGAACACGTGCATAGGATAAAGCATTTAGGAGCTGCCTCTGTCCAACAGGGGCACAGTCCTGGGTTAAATTTTCTGTTTCCCATCCATAAATTCAAGCTGTGCTTGAATATGGACAGGGAGTCTGTTCCAGAGCAGCAGTATATTCTGTGAGATATACATGTCCCTCTAAACTGTTTTGTTTATGTTGCAGAAGAGGTTTAGATCAGTAGACCAAGTACTTCTGATGCTGATTGACTTGCTGATGTGCAGTAAATCTATCAGTACTGGGTCAGAGGATGCCTTGTATGCCATACACAGGTCACCTCTTTGCAGTCTATAGGATACCTAGTATCATAACAGGGCTTTGAATCCATGTAAAATATGTTGTTTAGGCCTTATATCCTTTTAGCAATGCATCTCTGTGGGTGTTCCAGTTGTTGCATGTGTTTGGACAGATACACGCCAATGGGGGCATTACATTAAATGATTGGCCTAATGAAGACTGAGTAAAGGGGTGCAATGATATCCCTAGATATGGACACAATTCTTTTGTTTATAAGATGTGCAATATAAAAGGACTTTCTTGCAACAATGGACACGTGTTGGTAAAAGTTAAGCCACTGTCCACATAAGTTCCCAAATCCAGAAAAACTGGGTCAGCTCTTAGTGGTGTATTGTTAATGTGGTACTTCCCTGGGATAGATGAATTCCCAAAGGATACAATAATACATTTTTGGCATTGAGTTTCAGTCCATGATTCTGGCACCGGTTATTTATTTTTATAAATTTTTAATTTACCTTGTTTATGCAGACACAGGTGTGAAATGCACAGTTTGTGCTACAACAGTTTTTCTTTCACTTAGTGCAGATGAGCAAGACTATGAGTTGTTAAAGTGCTGCTTCGTGTAATACATGGTTTGATTCCATAAGCCTTCATTTGACTTCTATGTGACTGTGACAAGTTATTTCACCAGACAGTACCCCTCAGCTGCTCCTGTAAAGGGACACTTGTGTCCAGGGGACTTTCTGCCTGTTAGCAAATGTGTTACACATTTGTCTTTTAAATTCCTGCACACTTCACATAGACACTAATTAGTATTTCATTGTATGCTATTTGAGAATGAATCCCAGCATGCCTCTTGTAGTTTAATGGGTTGCCAGATGCAGTTTCACTAAATGTGAGTTTCAAGGGAAGAGAACTTTCCTTTTTCTCATGCTTAGTCTGTTTTCAGTGTGAGAATGTTTTGTTTTGGTTGTTTAGAAAATGGCTGTCTGTGTTTTTTCTGCAAAATCAAAAATAAAGTTTTAAATGAAATCCAAATCTTCATGATAATTGTTGAAGTAAATAAGAGAATAATATGTACACTGACAGGTCTGAAAACTGATTATGGTAACTGTAGATAGACAGCAAAGTAATGGGATATTGCTATGGCTAGCAGAGTCCTGACCAATTTCCCGGCATAGGGCCCCATTTGTCCATGATCCAGCTCTTTTGACTCTGTAGGTATACCCTACAACAATACAGCATTAATCATTCAAGTAAATTAGACCTGGACTGAATGATCATAGGATCATAGGGAGTTACTAGGCTAATAGCCCTAGGGCCCTTACAAGCCTAGGCAAGTTCTACCCTTATTTCTAAGATCACATCCATGATGTCAGAGGGGATGGCTATTGTTGATGATGGGAGGAAAAATGATATGTACGTACCCTGCAGCCATGCAAGTCCCCCAAGAAATGATATGCTAAATGCAATAACATTTTTGAAATTTGTATGACTTGTGCATTGTTGAACAAAAGCTGCTACAGCATTTATGTTGCCTATAATTGTTTTGCTTTATTTGTTGCACTAAATAATTAATTCATTTATTAATAGACCTAAATTGTGTAGTATAGTCTAAACAATGTTGCATTTAGTAGTCTAAACTTGTTTCCATTTAGTAATATGTCTTTTCAGTACCTTATGTACAGCCCCCAGCAACTGCAAAGGGATTGACGTTTGTCAAGTCATGTAGCCTGCATTATTTGGAGTGATAGTATGAACCAGTGATCTTCAGCATCCATAATGTAGTCAGTGTTGCATATTACTGCAGCACAATCTTCTCTACAAGATTGGATTGCAATGGATTTCTGCATTAAATTAAAAAATCAATCTGCCAGTTAGTGCAGAAGACTAAAGCTCTGACATGTTAATGAGCTGCTTCCTGTGTCAGTGATGCAGGGTTTGAATCATTCCACTTTCATTTACCTTCTGTGTGACAATGAGCAAGTTAGTTAACCAGACAGTGCTTTGGAGCCATTCAGAATTTTGGCTAGGCTCCTTAATGCTCTCCAGGATTGTATGCCTAGTAACTATGAATCTGTTGTTATTGTTTGCTAGCCATTCCCTGTTGCATAGCTCATCAGATATCACCAGCACACCATTTTTAATGCAACATGGGCTATTTCTTCATCAAGGGCAGCAGGCGCTATATATGGGTCTATATTAAATTATCAAAGACTCCCGTGAACGAACGGTATTTCATCAAAACCATCGTTCATTGATTTATGCTCTTGTAGGGGGCTGCGCCCCCCACTAATTATATATACCAACTTTGAGATCACACTACAGTGAGGACAGGGCAGATTTTCTGATCCACCTTGTATCACAATCTCACAATGAACAGTTCAGTAAACGGCATGTTCGATGTAAGAGCACTGAAAATGCAGTTCGCTGGACAGTCTTTTTGATAATTTAATTGGGACCCCTATATTTGTAGATGAAGTACTAAAATGTAGAGTTCTTTGCCAACAGCAGCCTCTGCATTTGTAATAGTTCTCTTTAATGTGAAATTATTCATATGACTTACTTCTGCAGAGATTATGCATATTGTCTTAACATCTGCTATCAGGCAGTTTGATGCTGTTGTTGTGGTTTGTTTGTTTGTATGTTTATTGTGCTGTCACAAATAATCTTATATTTAAGTTGTACTATACCTGACTGGATCGTATGGTGCAATTTCATGTAGTTCATCTAAAGCTTCCAATAAAGTACATGTAATTTAGTTCTTCAAAACAAAAAGGGATGTATACAGTCAACTAAGTGGCTCTAACTTGTGGAGGGGGCTCTCTGTAGATAAAAGTGCTTTACACTCATCTGTTTATTCTTAAACAGTCTTTACTCTGACATTATAGTCTAGAGTGCGTGTGTGTGTGTGTGTGTGTGTGTGTGTGTAGTAATTTTGAATACTTTAGCTACTATATGTTATTTGAAACAAATATGAAATATGTGACTTTGGTCATTATTATTATTATTATTAACATCTGAGAAGGATGCACTCTATAACGTAGCTATAATTGGTGGGTTTGGGAATGTCTGAAGAATTGACTGATCCCACTGAGCTAACAAAGTTAAAAAGTCATTAGTCTGTCTTAGAACCACTAGTGTGTGCATTTGTGTAAAGCAAATTAGAATAGTTTACTGTGGCTATTCCATTCACAATCAGATATGTGATGTGTACACAGCTGATAGTATGGTTGTAATTGCTGAATACAGATATTGGTGGATTATAAGCCAGCGCTTCCTGGAATTCATCAACTCAAATGCTCTGGATCAGCTGGTAAACTCCCCTGCCAGAGGTGAAAACATATTGGACCTGGTCATCACCAACATGGGCGACAGGTGTTCCACACTGGAGGTCAACCCTTCACTGGTTAGATCAGACCATAAACTAATCACTCTGGATGTCCACACCCCACCACCACCCCCAACTAAGGAAACCACAGTAAAAAAACTTTTCTAAAGCAAACTTCATCTTACTTAAGACAGAGGTTGTAAGTTTCACAGCCCCCAAGCTAAAGGATAATGCTGCCCAAGATGCAGAAACCTTTGCAAATGCACTCTATGAGCACCTACAAGGATGCATGGATCATGCTATCCCTAGCAAAACCAAGACTCACTCCTCTAAGAGAAGGAAACCAGTTTGGTGGACCCCTGCAGTAAACAGGCTATACAATAGAAGGAGGAAACTAGTTAAGAAAAAAAGCAAATACCAAGAAGGAAAGACATCCCTGATCAGTATCAGTAAGAAACTGAGGTCCCTCATGAAATCATCCAAGGATAACTTTGAAAGAAAAATAGCCAAGGATTCAAAAGATAATCACAAAGCCTTCTTTAGCTATGTTAAGAATCTAAGTGGCAGCTTGCAGATATGCACTGAACTAGTGCAAAATAGTACAAAATATACTAAACCTACTGATATTGCCAACATCCTGGCAGATAGATTCACTGCAAACGTCACCCCCCACTCACCTGCAAAAGGGCCCACAACAATACCGGAAAAGTGTAGTGTCCCAAAAATCACAGATGCACAGGTGAAAACAGCCCTTTCAAAAGCCAAAAACACAGTGTCAATGGGACCAGATGGTGTCCCAGGCTGTGGCTTTTATGAACTACAGAACAAACTAACCCCCCACCTAAACACGCTGTTCAACCTCAGCCACTCCACAGGCTACGTGCCCATAGAATGGTGCACAGCAATGGTTATTCGTCTCCAGAAAGGAGGGGCCACAACTGACCCTAGTAACTATCGCCCCATAAGCCTGACTAGCCTGGTCTGCAAGGCTATGGAGCGCATCATCATGGAACTCATTAGCAAAGACATTGGGAACCTCCAAACACTTGAGCTGACCCAGTTCAGCTTTGTTAAGGGCAGATCATGCCTACTAAACCTGGTTGACTTCTTCGAGACAGTCACCAAGGCCATAGACGAGGGAAAGGTGGTTCACACAGCCTACCTTGACCTCACCAAGGTGTTCGACACCATTCCCCACTCGGGTATTACAGAAAAACTCACCAGCCTAAACATAAACCCCTACGTCACAAGATGGGTTGCCAAATGGCTTACAGACAGAAGTCACACAATAAGAATAGTGGGCACCAGGTCCAACTTAGAAGTACAGGCAAACACAGGAGAACTACGGCTAACCAAGTTCACCAATGACTGCAAACTGGGAGCCATAATTGACTCTCCAGCTGACACGGACATCCTCCAAAAGGGCCTTACTGAGACAGACACCTGGTTTTAAAGTCATGGCCTCAAACTAAATGCCAAAAAATGCAATAGTCATCCCATTTGGGAGAAACAAAACACCCATGAATTACCATATAGGTGGCAGCCCTCTTAATACAGAAGAGGTAATAAGAGATCTGGGGTACCCAGGTAGATAGTAATCTCTCCTTTGACAATCATATTGCCAAAGTAGTTAGGAAATCCTTTTATGTGGCCCATCTAATTACTAAAGGGTTTGCATCTAGAAATAAAGAGGTTATAGTGCCCCTCTACTCATCACTCATTAGACCCATCATAGAGTACAATGCCCCATTTGGGATGTACCTCACAAGACACTTCCAACAGCTGGAAAGACTACAAAAGTACCTCACCAAGAGGATTACCGGTCTCAAACATATGTCCTATGGAGCCCGACTGAAAAAACCTCCGGCTGTACTCAGTGGCATATAGCTTACTCAGAGGTGATCTCTGCCTGACTTACAAAGCCATGTCCAACTCAGAATTGATGGACATGCTCCACCTAAAGAAATCCAAGTCACTGTGAGCCACGCGCCCTAGTGAGCTAAACCTCACCAAAACAATACATAGAACATGCTGGAGGAATAGATTCCTGTCACAGAGACTCCTCATGCTTTGGAACAAAATTCCAAATTACATCAGGCAGAGCCCCTCACTAACACTCTTCAAGAGAAACCTTGACGAGTGGATGGGTAACAGGAAATACACCCCTGGGATCACTTCATTGGCTCTGCTTGACAGAGGATCAGTTAATTAATCAATGGGGCGGCGAAAGCTGACACACTCTGGCTAGGCTTATAAATGCCCTCGGGCAGATAGCCTAGTACCTACCTATGAACCTATAATGACAGCAGTTTGAGTGGCCTTTTATGGTTGAACTGTTCTGAAATTAGTACTTTCATCATTACTGGTTCATACATTTTGTTTCATTGTTTACTGGAAAATGTTCAAAACTACAAATTTAAAACATTCAAAATATGGCATTTTGCGTGGGTTCCCTGAAGATTGTTTATTCATTAAGCGTTCAGTCACAGCTTGTTGAACCTCACAAGCATTAATGCAACTATTTCCAATGAAATCTTCTCAAACATTATTCTTTTGAAAGTCATTTATTTTGTGCACCTGCACAAGGGCATTTCACAGACAAGTCTGGCCCCTAATACATGTTTTTATCCACCACCTAACTCACAGCATTTGGCAATTTATATAAATCAGCTATGTACTCTGGAATGATTTAATTGCTTTGGTGATTTCATTTATGAAACGGAGTCTTTCTACAATTAGTAGAAACATTAACTCATAATGTTTTGTAAGCTAGTAACATTTTTTAAATGAATGCTATGGTCAGAAACCATAAAAGACATATTTTATCTCATCTTTGTATTCTACATAGTATTAATAGGTTCATAGGTTTATACTAGACTAATGACGACCATGATCTTTATAAGCCTATCTGTACAGCCCAATCCAATTCTGTCCCTGAGTACCTTGGATGCCAATATGGTGGGGTATGTTAGTAAGGAGATTGCTAAGGGTTATGTTGGGGGGGTATCTTAGTTGGGGATTCATTTACTTACTGTCACCCTCTGCCCGTTAGAGATATGGGGGCCAGACCAGGAGTAAATTTGCAATTTCTGAGCCAATGCTCAAGGTTTTGCTTAAATAAGGTCAGGGATGAACTTTGCTTAATGTGGATGGAGCTTATTCCATAGTGCAGAGATTCTTTGAGACACATATCGGTCTCCCCAGTATGTTCAATTTATGTTGCAGGCAAAGTTTAGGTCCTTGGATCTAGTGTTCCTGATGTTGTTTGTTTTTCAGATGCACAAGAGATATATGTCAGGCATAGATCATCTCTCAGCAACCTGTACGAGACTGAGTACAGAGATAGGGCCTTAATACAATGTGTGTAGGACAGGGTATTCATACCCTGGATTCTCCTGGTGAGGAACCTTTGAGGGCACTCCAACTGTTGCACGTACCTGGGTTAGGTACATGCTGAAGGGCGCATTGTACTCAATGATGGGTGTGATAAGAGATGAGTAGAGTGGTACTATAACTTCCTTAGATCTAGATGCCATACTGTTGCTTATGAGTTGGGTGACAGAGAACAATATTTTTACTATCTTACTGTCTACATACATTCTCAGATTCCTAAATACTGGTTCAACTGTTAAGGGTGCTTTATCAATGGAGTAATTAGTTTGGGTAGACAGTTTCCCAAAGGGCACTATAATACATTTCCTAGTGTTTATTTTTATTTATTTATTTATTGACATTTGTTAACCGGGTTAGTCCAGCTGGGCTTTTGGCCCATTTTCAGTGGGGACCCGAGGAGAAAAGCTCCAAGAAATACAATAACAAAATACATTCAGCTATTGTGTTATACATTGTTGATAAAAAAACAATATAGTAATGAAACATTCAAGTAATTGAGTTAAACAGACTTTATAATATTCAAGGCATACATGGTAGCACACAGTTATCTTATCTGGTGGGGTGTAAGATATAGAGGGGAAGAAATAAAAAAAAAACAAGATGGGGTTATTTGCATATTTACAGTTAGTAAGACTAGAGCTATTTTTAAGGTACCTAAAAGTATAGAGAGGTATTTAGGAGTAGAGGAATTACTGATGTTCAGACATGTGTATATGTGAGTAGGGAAAAGAAGGTAAGGTGTACTTAGATGTAATAGAGGGGAGGTTAACAGTATGTATAGTAGAGGTGTAATAAGCAATAAAGATATGAGGTTCAAGGTAATTGAGGTGGAAGAGCTAAGATAGGAGAGGGAGGGGTTAGGTTGGGGCTATGCAGGAACACATTTTGGAGCTAAGTAGATGGAGTTTGAGCTTTTTTTAAAGTGAGTTGGGTGAATAGTGGAGCATATGTCTGTAGGAAGTTTGTTCCAAACTTGGGCTATAGAGCATTTATATAAGAGTTTGCCTACAGATTTCTTTGGTTGGATGGATTGAAGTAGTTGTAGGTTGGAGGTGCGGAGGGTACGAGCAGGTTTATAGGAAGAGATGAAAGTTGAAAGAGCAGGACAAGATGCAGGCTTGTAGTGAACAGAGTGAACCATTTGAAGTTGTGAAAACAGCAGTAAGTGAGGGAATTCAAGCCAGTTAAGGGGTGTAAGGGCTGTGCAGTGGTGTGTTTTGTATGGAGAGTTTGTGATGAATTTTGCAATCTTATGGTACGTTTGCTGGAGTTTATGTAATGTTGTAGTTTGAATGTTAGAAAACAATGGGGCAGCATAGAGAAGTAATGGGAGGAGAAAAGCTTGAACTAGGGTGAGTCTGGCATTTGGAGTTAGGTATTTTTTTATTTTGATAGAGTAAGCCTAATTTCTGGTTGGTCTTTTTTATAAAGTGTAGGTGATGTAGGTTAAATTTAAGTTCATCATCGATAATGACTACAAGAAGTTTAGAATGAGCATCAAGTTTAATAAGAGTATTGTTTGAGGAACTAATTGAGAATGACGTTTTAAGGTGGGAGAGTGAGTGGGGGAGGAATAATAGGAGTTTAGTCTTTTTTGGGTTGAGGATTAGTAGGTTATCTGTTAGCCACTGTTCAGTAGATAGAAAGGATTGCTGAGTAAGGGAATGAAGTTCAGAGATGTTGTCAGAGATAGAGATGAGGTTAGAATCATCAGTGTATTGTATAAGGGAGGATAGCTTGCATGAAGTGTTAAGGTCATTGGTGAAAATATTGAACAGGAGGGGTCCTAGGATGGAGCCCTGAAGAACCCCTGTTGGAACAGGTAGGAAGGGAGAAGATGAGGAGAGCCATCTAACAGATTGCTGTCTGCCAGACAAGTAACTAGAAAACCAGGAAATGGTGGAGGGTGATATGTTGAGGTTTGTGGGTTTGGATAAAAGTAGAGGGTTGGATACTGTGTCAAAGGCTTTAGATAGGTCTAAGAGCAGGCAAGAAATGAGTTTATTGTTGTCAAGGGCCTCAGCAATGGTGTGAGTGAATGTTAGGAGGGCAGTAGTTGTGCTGTGTCTGGGACGGAAACATGTTAGGTTGGAGTGAGAAGGTTATGTTGGAGTAGGTGTTTGAGAAGTTGAGTATGAATGCTCTTTTCAAGAATTTTAGAGAGGGGGGATAAGATGGCAATAGGCCGGTAACTGGATGGGTCTGTGGAATTTCCACCTTTGTGTAAGGGAATGGTATAGAAATATTTCCACAGGGTAGGCAGGGTGGATTCCTGGATAGATCTGTTAATGATAATAGATATTGGGAATGCTATTGAGTCAGCTGCTAATTTTAGGAAAACAGGAGGTAAGTTGTCAGGGGAGGGGGAGCAGGGTTTTAGCTTTAGAAGAAGAGCTTGGATGAATGATGTGGAGACAGGTTGAAGGGAGAAAAAATTGTTGTCAGGTAAGTTGAGAGGGGTAGGTTGGGGAGTAGTGCTGCTGCAAGATGATAAGAGAGTCTGTACAGTATTGATAAAGTGAGTATTCAGTAGTGTAGCTGTTTCTTGGTCAGATGTATTAGGGTAGGGAGAGGAAGTAGAGGGGTGGCCAGGAGAGAGAATATTGTTAATGACTGACCAGAATTTCTGAGGTTTTGATTTGCTGTTTATTAGATCAGAGTTAAAGAAGGACTTTTTGTCCAGGTTGATTTTTTTTTTGGTTAGATTTCTGAGTTGTCTGTATTCTTGGAGGAGGGCTGGTTGCTTGGATTTCATCCATGCTTTCCATGCCTTGTCTCTTTGGAGCATAAGTGATCTAGAATCTTTAGAGAGCCATGGGGCATAGTTAGCTTTTACTCTAACCTTTCTGGAGGGAGCAAGGGAATTAAGGGTGTTTAAGAATATGTTATTGAAGCTGGATACAGCATCATTTAGGGGGATCTTAGTCAGAACAAAAACAGTTGATGGAGGTTAAGATGGAGTTGAATTTTGTAGTGTTAAAGTTTGCAGGTTTACGGCATTGTCAGAACAGGTTTGATTTATTTGGTGGGGAGGTATATCTAAAAATATAGGTAGGTATGTGGTCACTGAGGTGATCTGGTAGTGTAGAGGGTTGGTGATATAGGTTAGGGGAGTTGGTTAGTATCCAGTCAATTATGGAACTGGATAATGAGCTTTTATGGATTCTAGTGGGAGAGGTTACAAGTTGGTGAAAACAGTGCAGATTGATGCTATTTTGAGGGGAGTCAGTTCTGAGTTTGGTCCAATCAAGGTTAGTGTCATCTACAATGAGGGTTTCGTAGGGTATGTTTCGGATGAACCAGGAAAGGATTTTCTCTAAGGTGGGTAAGTTATTTCCTGGGGGGATATAGATTGAGGAAATGGCAATTTTCGTGTGAGGATTAAGATGGCAGTTAGTGATGAGAAGTTCAGCTGGGTGAAAATCAGGGATAGGTGAGGGGAAGGGAGAAAGCTTTAGGTTGTTTGAGTGAAGGATGGCAACACTGCCCCCTTTTTTAGATAGTCTGTCTAAATGATAGATATTGTAGCCTGGTGGGAGGATTTCATTATTTGTAATATGTGGCTTAAGCCAGGTTTCAGAGAGGCATAGTATGTGGGGGTTTTTTTTTGGCAATCCAAGCATGAAGCTCAGTGATTTTATTGGTTAGACTTTGTATGTTTAGAGAGCATATGGATAAGTATTTAGGTGGAGTTGGGTTGGGTATGGTAGATGGGGGAGAGGAGTTAGGAAGGTTTGGAGATGTGAGAGAATAGGGGATCGTATGGTTTAGTGTGGAGGTAGAGGAGAGTGGAGATGTGTAATTAGGTCTAGAGTGGGTGGGACCAGGGTTGTGGTGGATGTCACCTGAGGTGAATAGGTTATTATTAGGTACTGTGACTAGGAATGTAGATTGGTGTATCTTGAACAGTTTGGACTTAGGTTTATAGGTTGAGGGGGATATATCTAATCTAGTAGATCTTCTTAGGTAACAGTTGGGGAGGTTGAACAGAGCTGGGGAGGTATCAAAGTTGGATGGAATAAAATAGGTGTTGGAAGTGTATATGGTATGGGAGGATGTAGTGTATGATAGATGGAGGGGAAGGTGGGAGTGGTATGAGGTTTAAGTGGTTAGGAGAAAGAGGAGTAGGGAGGTTAGAATGAGATATTGCATTTTAGTTAAATAGTTGCTGAAAGGTGAGTGGTGATTGTAGGGAGTAAAGCAGAGAGAGGGAAAGAGATATAGTATATAGGTAGGTGGTTATTAGCTGTAGTGGGAGGTTTAGGATATACTGGGGGACAGGAAGTGAAGAATAGTTTAGGCTGACAGGAAGTTGTTTATTACTGGATAGTTGGAGGATGAAGAAGAGGGAGTAGATTGTATAAAGGAAATTGTATCAGGGGTGGGTGGGAATGTGGGTAGGGTAGGGGAACGAAGTGAGCCCGAGTGTAGTGAGGGCGAACGGAGCGGGCAATGGTCAGGTAAGGAATGGCACAGGCAAAACCAATCAGGGAGCAGAGGGATTGGCTGGATTGTGTGGAGAGAATAGCACAGCTAGGGAGCAGTTACGTCACTGATTTTCTTTAGTTTATGTTTCGTTTTTCCTCTTATTTACTGCTAGGTCAAAAGCTGAGCAGTTGGTAGACTAATAAAAATAGCAGTCGGTCTTGCTGGAGAGAGGAAAAGGACAGCACTCTAAACAATAGCAGGTTAGAATAAAGTGAGTAGAGAATAGAGAAAGTTGAAAAAGAGGGATAGAAAATGTTAGGTTAGGGCTGCTGGTATCTTGTTTCTTGACCTAAGCTACACGTGGCGTAAGAGCATATTCAGACACTAGTTACTTCACAGTAACTCTAGGGGCACTGAAACAACTGTAGGTAACACAGATGCAAGGTTAAAAGTATCACTTTCTTTCACAATAATTATTTGTTATTGGAGACACATACTTAAATGGTCTTCGTAAAAAGAGGTTTGCTGTTTGCAGAGCCGAAGGTCAGGAGAAGAGTTTCAGAATAGTGTTCTATGCACAGTGTTCATTAATCAGTGCACAGGTGAAACCGCAGAGGAGACTCCACTTTAGGCTATAAAGCAAGAGGGGGGGGGGTTAGATTAGAGACAATTTAGAAAACAGTTGATGTAAAAACATATCTCACTAAACTAGTAAGGTACAAAGAATGAATGAGACATCCCTGACAATTGTAAGGAAAAAAAGAAACACATTACAGATTCAATTTGTATTGTGAAAAATAGTTAAGAGGAGCATAAAAAGCACAGTGTAACTAGTAGGGTTATAGAAACAATTACTATGCATTAAAAGGGTGGGGGCTGCTAATACTTTTAACAATCAAATTACATAGAGAGAAATGTGATGTAGGGCTCTAACCGCAAAAGGATTAAGCAGAGCGATTTTAATCCATGGCTTTAGCACCAGTCATTTGTTTGTGCTAGACACTCTTGTAGAATGCCAGTGTCAAAGCTCTCAGTTTACAGTTATCTGCAAATTTGGTAAACTAGGGGCCTTGAGATTAGCCTTGACTTCCAAAAAGTAAATGCCAAGCTGCAGCAGGTCCAAAATGTAGCCCTGGGTTATTCCACTGGTAACCATTCTCCTGGTGTTGATGGCCTTGCTGATTCTGACTTTTTGGGCTCTCTCTGTGAGCCAGCTAGCAATCTAGTGATATTTATGCAGGGATTTATGCCTAGTTCTGACAGTTTGTCAATAATACCTAAGTAGGGTATTGTACTGAACACCTTGGCCAGATCAAGGTAGGTGACATGCACATTTTCCCCTCATCCATAGCCTTGGTGAACCTTTCGAAGAAATCTACCAGGTTGAATAGGCAAGACCATCTCTTAACAAAGCCAAAATGGGATAGGTCCAGTGTCCATAGGCTGCTAATGTCCTTGATCATTTCCATGATCATTCTTTCCATGGCTTTGCATATTAGATTTGTCAGACTGATTGGTCTGCAGTTTCTGGGGTCAGATGATGGTCCACCCTTATGAAGAGGAATGTCTATTGTGGCTCTCCATTCACCTGGCACGTAACCTGTTTTGAGGCTGGAGCTGATGATGTCTCAAGTTGTCCTGCTATGTCATGTTTTGTTTTTTTAGGAGGCAACCAGGAATATTGTTAGGGCCCATCTAAGCAGCGTGTTTGGCCTTAGCAAGTGCCACCGTGACCAGTCCTTGTTGATAGTTGGGAAGGGATATACAAGAAGGGATTTCACAGATGGTAGTTGGGGGGAGTGAGGGTAGAACTTAGAGACAGATTTATCAGCCAGTAGATTCACTAACATTTATCATCCAGTAGATTCACTATCACCCTGGTTAGTGAAGGTTGTGTCATTTATGACCAGTTCTTCACACTGCTTAGTGCTATTTTTAAGGTTCCTGACATAGCTGAAGAAAGTCTTGTGATTGTTCTTAGCCTGGGAGGCTATCCTGACCTTGTAATTGGCCTTGTTTGACTTTATTAGACCTCTTAGCTTTTTGTTTAGTTGAATCAGGGAGCTCTTGTCTCTGTAATAAGAGTTGCTCTTTCTGAATTTGGCCATGACTTTTTAATTTTGTTATATATCCTTTTAATGTAAGGATTCTACCAGTGTGGTTTGTTTTTGGTGTTAGATTTGGGCTTTCTTCTGGTAAGTACAGCATCTTCATTGCAGCCATTTACATGTCTGTACAGGGTATATTTGAATAATTCTGCATAGGTAGCTATGTTTTCATGGTTTGGGGACGCCATAAATTTTGACAAACACTTAAAGGACCACTACTGGCAAATGATGAAAAACATATATTTTTATCTTGCCATAAATTCCTGTACCTCCCAAAGATGTCTCTAGCAAAATAAGTACTCATTCATATATATTTTTTAATCCTTCTCTGTACAAAGGAAGTAGACATCCAGATTCCTTTGAAAATATAAATCTGTCCCATAATGCACTATGAGAGCACAGATTCTGAGAGCAATTAGCCGTACCATTTATTTGTTGTCAGACTAGACT